>NC_091841.1:16454813-16539270 GCF_037783145.1 Equus przewalskii | reverse complement strand
TCCAGCTCTTTACGAAGCTAAGAAACAACTCGCTCTGCACAGTGCTCTTACAGCCTACCGGGAACATCTCTTACAAACGTCTGTGAAATGCAGTTTCTTTGCAGGCCTGATCTGGCTGAAGTAGAACTTCTGCTCTGGGTGTGCTACATGGCCCTAGAGCTGAAAGGCACAACCTGCAAGCTTCTTTCCAAAGGCGAGTAGGGCCCCACAGAATCTTGCTTCCAGCTCTTTGGAAAGCTAAGAAACTACTCGCTCTGCACAGTGCTCTTAGAGCCTACCGGGAACATCTCTTACAAAGGCCTGTGAAACGCAGTTTCTTTGCAGGCCTGATCTGGCTGAAGTAGAACTTTTGCTCTGCGAGTGCTACATTGGCATAGAGCTGAAAGGCACAACGTGCAGGCTTCTTTCCAAAGGGCGAGTTGTGCCGCAAAGCATCTTGCTTCCAGCTCTTTGGGAAGCTAAGAAACAAATCGCTGTGCACAGTGCTCTAACAGCCTACCGGGAACATCTCTTACAAGGGCCTGTGAAACGCAGTTTCTTTGCAGGCCTGATCTGGCTGAAGTAGAACTTCTGCTCTGGGTGTGCTACATGGTCCTAGAGCTGAAAGGCACAACGTGCAGGCTTCTTTCCAAAGGGCGAGTTGGACCCCAAAGCATCTTGCTTCCAGCTGTTTGGGAAGCTAAGAAACAACTCGCTCTGCACAGTGCTCTTACAGCCTACCGGGAACATATCTTACAAAGGCCTGTGAAATGCAGTTTCTTTGCAGGCCTGATCTGGCTGAAGTAGAACTTCTGCTGTGGGTGTGCTACATGGCCCTAGAACTGAAAGGAACAAGGTGCAGGCTTCTTTGCAAAGGGCGAGTTGGGCCCCAAAGCATCTTGCTTCCCGCTCTTTGGAAATGTAAGAAACAACTCGCTCTGCACAGTGCTCTTACCGCCTACCGGGAAGATCTCTTACAAAGGCCTGTGAAATGCAGTTTCTTTGCAGGCCTGATCTGGCTGAAGTAGAACTTCTGCTCTGGGTGTGCTACATGGCCCTAGAGCTGAAAGGCACAACGTGCAGGCTTCTTTCCAAAGGGCGAGTTGGGCCCCAAAGCATCTTGCTTCCAGCTCTTTGGGAAGCTAAGAAACATCTCGCTCTGCACAGTGCTCTTACAGCCTACCGGGAAGATCTCTTACAAAGGCCTGTGAAATGCAGTTTCTTTGCAGGCCTGAGCTGGCTGAAGTAGAACTTCTGCTCTGGGTGTGCTACATTGCCCTAGAGTGGAAAGGCACAACGTGCAGGCTTCTTTACAAAGGCGAGTAGGGCCCCAAAGCATCTTGCTTCCAGCTCTTTGGAAAGGTAAGAAACAACTCGCTCTGCACAGTGCTCTTACCGCCTACCGGGAACATCTCTTACAAAGGCCTGTGAAACGCAGTGTCTTTGCAGGCCTGAGCTGGCTGAAGTAGAACTGCTGCTCTGGGTGTGCTACATGGCCCTAGAGCTGAAAGGCACAACGTGCAGGCTTCTTTGCAAAGGGCGAGTTGGGCCCCAAAGCATCTTGCTTCCAGCTCTTTGGGAAGCTAAGAAACAACTTGCTCTGCACAGTGCTCTTACAGCCTATCGGGAACATCTCTTACAAAGGCCTGTGAAACGCAGTTTCTTTGCAGGCCTGAGCTGGCTGAAGTAGAACTTCTGCTCTGGGTGTGCTACATTGCCCTAGAGCTGAAAGGCACAACGTGCAGGCTTCTTTCCAAAGGGCGAGTAGGGCCGCAAAGCATCTTGCTTCCAGCTCTTTGGAAAGCTAAGAAACAACTCGCTCTGCACAGTGCTCTTACAGCCTACCGGGAACATCTCTTACAAAGGCCTGTGAAACGCAGTTTCTTTGCAGGCCTGATCTGCCTGAAGTAGAACTTCTGCTCTGGGTGTGCTACATTGACCTAGAGCTGAAAGGCACAACGTGCAGTCTTCTTTCCAAAGGGCGAGTTGGGCCCCACAGCATCTTGCTTCCAGCTCTTTGGGAAGCTAAGAAAAAACTCGCTCTGCGCAGTGCTCTTCCAGCCGACCGGGAAAATCTCTTACAAAGGAATGGGAAACGCAGTTTCTTTGCAGGCCTGATCTGGCTGAAGTAGAACTTCTGCTCTGGGTGTGCTACATGGCCCTAGAGCTGAAAGGCACAACGTGCAGGCTTCTTTCCAAAGGTCGAGTTGGGCCCCAAAGCATCTTGCTTCCAGCTCTTTGGGAAGCTAAGAAACAACTCGCTCTGCACAGTGCTCTTACAGCCTACCAGGAACATCTCTTACAAAGGCCTGTGAAACGCACTTTCTTTGCAGGCCTCATCTGGCTGAAGTAGAACTTCTGCTCTGGGTGTGCTACATGGCCCTAGAGCTGAAAGGCACAACGTGCAGGCTTCTTTCCAAAGGGCGAGTTGGGCCCCAAAGCATCTTGCTTCCAGCTCTTTGGGAAGCTAAGAAACAACTCGCTCTGCACAGTGCTCTTACAGCCTACCGGGAACATCTCTTACAAAGGCCTGTGAAACGCAGTTTCTTTGCAGGCCTGATCTGGCTGAAGTAGAACTTCTGCTCTGGGTGTGCTACATGGCCCTAGAGCTGAAAGGCACAACGTGCAGGCGTCTTTACAAAGGGCGAGTTGGGCCCCAAAGCATCTTGCTTCCAGCTCTTTGGGAAGCTAAGAAACAACTCGCTGAGCGCAGTGCTCTTACAACCTACCGGGAGCATCTCTTACAAAGGCCTGTGAAACGCAGTTTCTTTGCAGGCCTGAGCTGGCTGAAGTAGAACTTCTGCTCTGGGTGTGCTACATTGCCCTAGAGCTGAAAGTCACAACGTGCAGGCTTCTTTCCAAAGGGCGAGTAGGGCCCCAAAGCATCTTGCTTCCAGCTCTTTGGAAAGCTAAGAAACAACTCGCTCTGCACAGTGCTCTTACAGCCTACCGGGAACATCTCTTACAAAGGCCTGTGAAACGCAGTTTCTTTGCAGGCCTGATCTGCCTGAAGTAGAACTTCTGCTCTGGGTGTGCTACATTGCCCTAGAGCTGAAAGGCACAACGTGCAGGCTTCTTTCCAAAGGGCGAGTTGGGCCCCACAGCATCTTGCTTCCAGCTCTTTGGGAAGCTAAGAAAAAACTCGCTCTGCGCAGTGCTCTTCCAGCCGACCGGGAACATCTCTTACAAAGGCCTGGGAAACGCAGTTTCTTTGCAGGCCTCATCGGGCTGAAGTAGAACTTCTGCTCTGGGTGTGCTACATGGCCCTAGAGCTGAAAGGCACAACGTGCAGGCTTCTTTCCAAAGGGCGAGTTGGGCCCCAAAGCATCTTGCTTCCAGCTCTTTGGGAAGCTAAGAAACAACTCGCTCTGCACAGTGCTCTTACAGCCTACCGGGAACATCTCTTGCAAAGGCCTGTGAAACGCAGTTTCTTTGCATGTCTCATCTGGCTGAAGTAGAACTTCTGCTCTGGGTGTGCTACATGGCCCTAGAGCTGAAAGGCACAACGTGCAGGCTTCTTTCCAAAGGGCGAGTTGGTCCCCAAATCATCTTGCTTCCAGCTCTTTGGGAAGCTAAGAAACAACTCGCTCTGCACAGCGCTCTTACAGCCTACAGGGAACATCTCTTACAAACGTCTGTGAAACGCAGTTTCTTTGCAGCCCTGATGTGGCTGAAGTAGAACTTCTGCTCTGGGTGTTCTACATGGCCCTAGAGATGAAAGGCACAACGTGCAGGCTTCTTTCCAAAGGGCGAGTTGGGCCCCAAAGCATCTTGCTTCCAGCTCTTTGGGAAGCTAAGAAACAACTCGCTTGGCGCAGTGCTGTTACAGCCTACCGGGAACATCTCTTACAAAGGCCTGTGAAACGCAGTTTCTTTGCAGGCCTGATCTGGCTGAAGTAGAACTTCTGCTCTGGGTGTGCTACATTGGCCTAGAGCTGAAAGGCACAACGTGCAGGCTTCTTTCCAAAGGGCGAGTTGGGCCCCACAGCATCTTGCTTCCAGCTCTTTGGGAAGCTAAGAAACAACTCGCTCTGCGCAGTGCTCTTACAGCCTACTGGGAACATCTCTTACGAAGGCCTGTGAAACGCAGTTTCTTGGCAGGCCTGACCTGGCTGAAGTAGAACTTCTGCTCTGGGTGTGCTACATGGCCCTAGAGCTGAAAGGCACAACGTGCAGGCTTCTTTCCAAAGGGCGAGTTGGGCCCCAAAGCATCTTGCTTCCAGCTCTTTGGGAAGCTAAGAAAGAACTCGCTCTGCGCAGTGCTCTTACAGCCTACCGGGAACATCTCTTACAAAGGACTGTGAAACGCAGTTTCTTTGCAGGCCTGATCTGGCTGAAGTAGAACTTCTACTGTGTGTGTGCTGCATTGGCCTAGAGCAGACAGGCACAACGTGCAGGCTTCTTTCCAAAGGGCGAGTTGGGCCGCAAAGCATCTTGCTTCCAGCTCTTTGGGAAGCTAAGAAACAACTCGCTCTGCACAGTGCACATACAGCCTACAGGGAACATCTCTTACAAACGTCTGTGAAACGCAGTTTCTTTGCAGGCCTGATCTGGCTGAAGTAGAACTTCAGCTCTGCGTGTGCTACATGGCCCTAGAGCTGAAAGGCACAACGTGCAGGCTTCTTTCCAAAGGGCGAGTTGGGCCCCAAAGCATCTTGCTTCCAGCTCTTTGGGAAGCTAAGAAACAACTCGCTCTGCACAGTGCTCTTACAGCCTACCGGGAGCATCTCTTACAAAGGCCTGTGAAACGCAGTTTCTTTGCAGGCCGGAGCTGGCTGAAGTAGAACTTCTGCTCTGGGTGTGCTACATGGCCCTAGAGCTGAAAGGCACAACGTGCAGGCTTCTTTCCAAAGGGCGAGTTGGGCCCCAAAGCATCTTGCTTCCAGCTCTTTGGGAAGCTAAGAAACAACTCGCTCTGCACAGTGCTCTTACAGCCTACCGGGAACATCTCTTGCAAAGGCCTGTGAAACGCAGTTTCTTTGCATGTCTCATCTGGCTGAAGTAGAACTTCTGCTCTGGGTGTGCTACATGGCCCTAGAGCTGAAAGGCACAAGGTGCAGGCTTCTTTCCAAAGGGCGAGTTGGTCCCCAAATCATCTTGCTTCCAGCTCTTTGGGAAGCTAAGAAACAACTCGCTCTGCACAGTGCTCTTACAGCCTACCGGCAGCATCACTTACAAAGGCCTGTGAAATGAAGTTTCTTTGCAGTCCTGATCTGGATGAAGTAGAACTTCTGCTCTGGGTGTGCTACATTGCCCTAGAGCTGAAAGGCACAACGTGCAGGCTTCTTTCCAAAGGGTGAGTTGGGCCCCAAAGCATCTTGCTTCCAGCTCTTTGGGAAGCTAAAATTCAACTCGCTGAGCGCAGTGCTCTTACAGACTACCGGGAACATCTCTTACAAAGGCCTGTGAAACGCAGTTTCTTTGCAGGCCTGAGCTGGCTGAAGTAGAACTTCTGCTCTGGGTGTGCTACATTGGCATAGAGCTGAAAGGCTCAACGTGCAGGCTTCTTTCCAAAGGGCGAGTTGGGCCCCAAAGCATCTTGCTTCCAGCTCTTTTGGAAGCTAAGAAACAACTCGCTCTGCACAGTGCTCTTACAGCCTACCGGGAACATCTCTTACAAACGTCTGTGAAATGCAGTTTCTTTGCAGGCCTGATCTGGCTGAAGTAGAACTTCTGCTCTGGGTGTGCTACATGGCCCTAGAGCTGAAAGGCACAACGTGCAGGCTTCTTTCAAAAGGCGAGTAGGGCCCCAAAGCATCTTGCTTCCAGCTCTTTGGGAAGCTAAGAAACAACTCGCTGAGCGCAGTGCTCTTACAGCCTACCGGTAGCATCTCTTACAAAGGCCTGTGAAACGCAGTTTCTTTGCCAGCCTGATCTGGCTGAAGTAGAACTTCTGCTCTGGGTGTGCTACATGGCCCTAGAGCTGAAAGGCACAACGTGCAGGCTTCTTTCCAAAGGGCGAGTAGGGCCCCAAAGCATCTTGCTTCCAGCTCTTTGGGAAGCTAAGAAACAACTCGCTCTGCGCAGTGCTCTTACAGCCTACCGGGAACATCTCTTACAAAGGACTGTGAAACGCAGTTTCCTTGCAGGCCTGATCTGGCTGAAGTAGAACTTCTGCTTTGGGTGTGCTACATGGCCCTAGAGCTGAAAGGCACAACGTGCAGGCTTCTTTCCAAAGGGCGAGTTGGGCCCCAAAGCATCTTGCTTCCAGCTCTTTGGGAAGCTAGGAAACAACTCGATCTGCACAGTGCTCTTACAGCCTAACGGGAACATCTTTTACAAAGGCCTATGAACGCAGTTTCTTTGCAGGCCTCATCTGGCTGAAGTAGAACTTCTGCTCTGGGTGTGCTACATGGCCCTAGTGCTGAAAGGCACAACGTGCAGGCTTCTTTCCAAAGGGCGTGTTGGGCCCCAAAGCATCTTGCTTCCAGCTCTTTGGGAAGCTAAGAAACAACTCGCTCTGCGCAGTGCTCTTACAGCCTACCGGGAACATCTCTTACAAAGGCCTGTGAAACGCAGTTTCTTTGCAGGCCTGATCTGGCTGAAGTAGAACTTCTGCTCTGGGTGTGCTACTTTGGCCTAGAGCTGAAAGGCACAACGTGCAGGCTTCTTTCCAAAGGGGGAGTTGGGCCCCAAGCATCTTGCTTCCAGCTCTTTGGGAAGCTAAGAAACAACTCGCTCTGCACAGTGCTCTTACAGCCTACCGGGAACATCTCTTACAAAGGCCTGTGAAACGCAGTTTCTTTGCAGGCCTGATCTGGCTGAAGTAGAACTTCTGCTCTGGGTGTGCTCCATTGGCCTAGAGCTGAAAGGCACAACGTGCAGGCTTCTTTCCAAAGGGCGAGTTGGGCCGCAAAGCATCTTGCTTCCAGCTCTTTGGGAAGCTAAGAAACAACTCGCTCTGTGCAGTGCTCTAACAGCCTACCGGGAACATCTCTTACAAGGGCCTGTGAAACGCAGTTTCTTTGCAGGCCTGATCTGGCTGAAGTAGAACTTCTGCTCTGGGTGTGCTACATTGCCCTAGAGCTGAAAGGCACAACGTGCAGGCTTCTTTCCAAAGGGCGAGTTGGGCCCCAAAGCATCTTGCTTCCAGCTCTTTGGGAAGCTAAGAAAGAACTTGCTCTGCGCAGTGCTCTTACAGCCTACTGGGAACATCTCTTACAAATTTCTGTGAAACGCAGTTTCTTTGCAGGCCTAATCTGGCTGAAGTAGAACTTCTGCTCTGGGTGTGCTACATGGCCCTAGAGCTGAAAGGCACAACGTGCAGGCTTCTTTCCAAATGGCGAGTTGGGCCCCAAAGCATCTTGCTTCCAGCTCTTTGGGAAGCTAAGAAACAACTCGCTCTGCACAGTGCTCTTACAGCCTACCGGGAACATCTCTTACAAAGGCCTGTGAAACGCAGTTTCTTTGCAGGCCTGATCTGGCTGAAGTAGAACTTCTCTGGGTGTGCTACATGGCCCTAGAGCTGAAAGGCACAACGTGCAGGCTCCTTTCCAAAGGGCGAGTTGGGCCCCAAAGCATCTTGCTTCCAGCTCTTTGGGAAGCTAAGAAACATCTCGCTCTGCACAGTGCTCTTACAGCCTACCGGGAAGATCTCTTACAAAGGCCTGTGAAATGCAGTTTCTTTGCAGGCCTGAGCTGGCTGAAGCAGAACTTCTGCTCTGGGTGTGCTACATTGCCCTAGAGTGGAAAGGCACAACGTGCAGGCTTCTTTAAAAAGGCGAGTAGGGCCCCAAAGCATCTTGCTTCCAGCTCTTTGGAAAGGTAAGAAACAACTCGCTCTGCACAGTGCTCTTACCGCCTACCGGGAACATCTCTTACAAAGGCCTGAGAAACGCAGTGTCTTTGCAGGCCTGAGCTGGCTGAAGTAGAACTTCTGCTCTGGGTGTGCTACATGGCCCTAGAGCTGAAAGGCACAACGTGCAGGCTTCTTTCCAAAGGGCGAGTTGTGCCCCAAAGCATCTTGCTTCCAGCTCTTTGGGAAGCTAAGAAACAACTCGCTCTGCACAGTGCTCTTACAGCCTACCGGGAACATCTCTTACAAAGGCCTGTGAAACCCAGTTTCTTTGCAGGCCTGATCTGGCTGAAGTAGAACTTCTGCTCTAGGTGTGCTACATTGGCCTAGAGCTGAAAGGCACAACGTGCAGGCTTCTTTCCCAAGGGCGAGTTGGGCCCCACAGGATCTTGCTTCCAGCTCTTTGGGAAGCTAAGAAACAACTCGCTCTGCGCAGTGCTCTTACAGCCTAGCGGGAACATCTCTTACGAAGGCCTGTGAAACGCAATTTCTTGGCAGGCCTGACCTGGCTGAAGTAGAACTTCTGCTCTGCCTGTGCTACATTGCCCTAGAGCGGAAAGGCACAACGTGCAGGCTTCTTTCCAAAGCACGAGTTGGGCCGCAATGCATCTTGCTTCCAGCTCTTTGGAAAGCTAAGAAACAACTCGCTCTGCACAGCGCTATTACAGCCTACAGGGAACGTCTCTTACAAACGTCTGTGAAACGCAGTTTCTTTGCAGCCCTGATGTGGCTGAAGTAGAACTTCTGCTCTGGGTGTTCTACATGGCCCTAGAGATGAAAGGCACAACGTGCAGGCTTCTTTCCAAAGGGCGAGTTGGGCCCCAAAGCAACTTGCTTCCAGCTCTTTGGGAAGCTAAGAAACAACTCGCTCTGCGCAGTGCTGTTACAGCCTACCGGGAACATCTCTTACAAAGGCCTGTGAAACGCAGTTTCTTTGCAGGCCTGAGCTGGCTGAAGTAGAACTTCTGCTCTGGGTGTGCTACATTGCCCTAGAGCTGAAAGGCACAACGTGCAGGCTTCTTTCCAAAGGGCGAGTTGGGCCCCACAGCATCTTGCTTCCAGCTCTTTGGGAAGCTAAGAAACAACTCGCTCTGCGCAGTGCTCTTACAGCCTACCTGGAACATCTCTTACAAAGGCCTGTGAAACGCAGTTTGTTTGCAGGCCTGATCTGGCTGAAGTAGAACTTCTGCTCTGGGTGTGCTACATGGCCCTAGAGCTGAAACGCACAACGTGCAGGCTTCTTTCCAAAGGGCGAGTTGGGCCCCAAAGCATCTTGCTTCCAGCTCTTTGGGAAGCTAAGAAAGAACTCGCTCTGCGCAGTGCTCTTACAGCCTACCGGGAACATCTCTTACAAAGGACTGTGAAACGCAGTTTCTTTGCAGGCCTGATCTGGCTGAAGTAGAACTTCTACTGTGTGTGTGCTGCATTGGCCTAGAGCAGACAGGCACAACGTGCAAGCTTCTTTCCAAAGGGCGAGTTGGGCCGCAAAGCATATTGCTTCCAGCTCTTTGGGAAGCTAAGAAACAACTCGCTCTGCACAGTGCACATACAGCCTACATGGAACATCTCTTACAAACGTCTGTGAAACCCAGTTTCTTTGCAGGCCTGATCTGGCTGAAGTAGAACTTCTGCTCTGCGTGTGCTACATGGCCCTAGAGCTGAAAGGCACAACGTGCAGGCTTCTTTCCAAAGGGCGAGTTGGGCCCCAAAGCATCTTGCTTCCAGCTCTTTGGGAAGCTAAGAAACAACTCGCTCTGCACAGTGCTCTTACAGCCTACCGGGAGCATCTCTTACAAAGGCCTGTGAAACGCAGTTTCTTTGCAGGCCTGAGCTGGGTGAAGTAGAACTTCTGCTCTGGGTGTGCTACATTGCCCTAGAGCTGAAAGGCACAACGTGCAGGCTTCTTTCAAAGGGCGAGTTGGGCCCCACAGCATCTTGCTTCCAGCTCTTTGGGAAGCTAAGAAACAACTCGTTCTGCGCAGTGCTCTTACAGCCTACCGGGAACATCTCTTACGAAGGCCTGTGAAACGCAGTTTCTTGGCAGGCCTGATCTGGCTGAAGTAGAACTTCTGCTCTGCCTGTGCTACATTGCCCTAGAGCGGAAAGGCACAACGTGCAGGCTTCTTTCCAAAGGGCGAGTTGGGCCGCAAAGCATCTTGCTTCCAGCTCTTTGGAAAGCTAAGAAACAACTCGCTCTGCACAGTGCTCTTACAGCCTACAGGGAACGTCTATTACAAACGTCTGTGAAACGCAGTTTCTTTGCAGGCCTGATCTGGCTGAAGTAGAACTTCTGCTCTGCGTGTGCTACATGGCCCTAGAGCTGAAAGGCACAACGTGCAGGCTTCTTTCCAAAGGGCGAGTTGGGCCCCAAAGCATCTTGCTTCCAGCTCTTTGGGAAGCTAAGAAAGAACTTGCTCTGCGCAGTGCTCTTACAGCCTACCGGAACATCTCTTACAAATTTCTGTGAAACGCAGTTTCTTTGCAGGGCTAATCTGGCTGAAGTAGAACTTCTGCTCTGCGTGTGCTACATTGCCCAAGAGCGGAAAGGCACAACATGCAGGCTTCTTTCCAACGGGTGAGTTGGGCCGCAAAGCATCTTGCTACCAGCTCTTTGGGAAGCTAAGAAACAACTCGCTCTGCACAGTGCTCTTACAGCCTACCGGGAACATCTCTTACAAAGGCCTGTGAAACGCAGTTTCTTTGCAGGCCTGATCTGGCTGAAGTAGAACTTCTGCTCTGGGTGTGCTACATGGCCCTAGAGCTGAAAGGCACAACGTGCAGGCTCCTTTCCAAAGGGCGAGTTGGGCCCCAAAGCATCTTGCTTCCAGCTCTTTGGGAAGCTAAGAAACATCTCGCTCTGCACAGTGCTCTTACAGCCTACCCGGAAGATCTCTTACAAAGGCCTGTGAAATGCAGTTTCTTTGCAGGCCTGAGCTGGCTGAAGTAGAACTTCTGCTCTGGGTGTGCTACATTGCCCTAGAGCTGAAAGGCACAAAGTGCAGGCTTCTTTCCAAAGGGCGAGTAGGGCCCCAAAGCATCTTGCTTCCAGCTCTTTGGAAAGCTAAGAAACAACTCGCTCTGCACAGTGCTCTTACAGCCTACTGGGAACATCTCTTACAAAGGCCTGTGAAACGCAGTTTCTTTGCAGGCCTGATCTGGCTGAAGTAGAACTTCTGCTCTGGGTGTGCTACATTGGCCTAGAGCTGAAAGGCACAACGTGCAGGCTTCTTTCCAAAGGTGGAGTTGGGCCCCAAAGCATCTTGCTTCCAGCTCTTTGGGAAGCTAAGAAACAACTCGCTCTGCACAGTGCTCTTACAGCCTACCGGGAACATCTCTTACAAAGGCCTGTGAAACGCAGTTTCTTTGCAGGCCTGATCTGGCTGAAGTAGAACTTCTGCTCTGGGTGTGCTCCATTGGCCTAGAGCTGAAAGGCACAACGTGCAGGCTTCTTTCCAAAGGGCGAGTTGGGCCCCAAAGCATCTTGCTTCCAGCTCTTTGGGAAGCTAAGAAACAACTCGCTCTGCACAGTGCTCTTACCGCCTACCGGGAGCATCACTTACAAAGGCCTGTGAAATGAAGTTTCTTTGCAGGCCTGATCTGGCTGAAGTAGAACTTCTGCTCTGGGTGTGCTACATGGTCCTAGAGCTGAAAGGCACAACGTGCAGGCTTCTTTCCAAAGGGCGAGTTGTTCCCCAAAGCATCTTGCTTCCAGCTGTTTGGGAAGCTAAGAAACAACTCGCTCTGCACAGTGCTCTTACAGCCTACCGGGAACATATCTTACAAAGGCCTGTGAAATGCAGTTTCTTTGCAGGCCTGATCTGGCTGAAGTAGAACTTCTGCTGTGGGTGTGCTACATGGCCCTAGAACTGAAAGGAACAAGGTGCAGGCTTCTTTGCAAAGGGCGAGTTGGGCCCCAAAGCATCTTGCTTCCCGCTCTTTGGAAATGTAAGAAACAACTCGCTCTGCACAGTGCTCTTACCGCCTACCGGGAAGATCTCTTACAAAGGCCTGTGAAATGCAGTTTCTTTGCAGGCCTGATCTGGCTGAAGTAGAACTTCTGCTCTGGGTGTGCTACATGGCCCTAGAGCTGAAAGGCACAACGTGCAGGCTTCTTTCCAAAGGGCGAGTTGGGCCCCAAAGCATCTTGCTTCCAGCTCTTTGGGAAGCTAAGAAACATCTCGCTCTGCACAGTGCTCTTACAGCCTACCGGGAAGATCTCTTACAAAGGCCTGTGAAATGCAGTTTCTTTGCAGGCCTGAGCTGGCTGAAGTAGAACTTCTGCTCTGGGTGTGCTACATTGCCCTAGAGTGGAAAGGCACAACGTGCAGGCTTCTTTAAAAAGGCGAGTAGGGCCCCAAAGCATCTTGCTTCCAGCTCTTTGGAAAGGTAAGAAACAACTCGCTCTGCACAGTGCTCTTACCGCCTACCGGGAACATCTCTTACAAAGGCCTGTGAAACGCAGTGTCTTTGCAGGCCTGAGCTGGCTGAAGTAGAACTGCTGCTCTGGGTGTGCTACATGGCCCTAGAGCTGAAAGGCACAACGTGCAGGCTTCTTTGCAAAGGGCGAGTTGGGCCCCAAAGCATCTTGCTTCCAGCTCTTTGGGAAGCTAAGAAACAACTTGCTCTGCACAGTGCTCTTACAGCCTATCGGGAACATCTCTTACAAAGGCCTGTGAAACGCAGTTTCTTTGCAGGCCTGAGCTGGCTGAAGTAGAACTTCTGCTCTGGGTGTGCTACATTGCCCTAGAGCTGAAAGGCACAACGTGCAGGCTTCTTTCCAAAGGGCGAGTAGGGCCGCAAAGCATCTTGCTTCCAGCTCTTTGGAAAGCTAAGAAACAACTCGCTCTGCACAGTGCTCTTACAGCCTACCGGGAACATCTCTTACAAAGGCCTGTGAAACGCAGTTTCTTTGCAGGCCTGATCTGCCTGAAGTAGAACTTCTGCTCTGGGTGTGCTACATTGACCTAGAGCTGAAAGGCACAACGTGCAGTCTTCTTTCCAAAGGGCGAGTTGGGCCCCACAGCATCTTGCTTCCAGCTCTTTGGGAAGCTAAGAAAAAACTCGCTCTGCGCAGTGCTCTTCCAGCCGACCGGGAAAATCTCTTACAAAGGAATGGGAAACGCAGTTTCTTTGCAGGCCTGATCTGGCTGAAGTAGAACTTCTGCTCTGGGTGTGCTACATGGCCCTAGAGCTGAAAGGCGCAACGTGCAGGCTTCTTTCCAAAGGTCGAGTTGGGCCCCAAAGCATCTTGCTTCCAGCTCTTTGGGAAGCTAAGAAACAACTCGCTCTGCACAGTGCTCTTACAGCCTACCAGGAACATCTCTTACAAAGGCCTGTGAAACGCACTTTCTTTGCAGGCCTCATCTGGCTGAAGTAGAACTTCTGCTCTGGGTGTGCTACATGGCCCTAGAGCTGAAAGGCACAACGTGCAGGCTTCTTTCCAAAGGGCGAGTTGGGCCCCAAAGCATCTTGCTTCCAGCTCTTTGGGAAGCTAAGAAACAACTCGCTCTGCACAGTGCTCTTACAGCCTACCGGGAACATCTCTTACAAAGGCCTGTGAAACGCAGTTTCTTTGCAGGCCTGATCTGGCTGAAGTAGAACTTCTGCTCTGGGTGTGCTACATGGCCCTAGAGCTGAAAGGCACAACGTGCAGGCGTCTTTACAAAGGGCGAGTTGGGCCCCAAAGCATCTTGCTTCCAGCTCTTTGGGAAGCTAAGAAACAACTCGCTGAGCGCAGTGCTCTTACAACCTACCGGGAGCATCTCTTACAAAGGCCTGTGAAACGCAGTTTCTTTGCAGGCCTGAGCTGGCTGAAGTAGAACTTCTGCTCTGGGTGTGCTACATTGCCCTAGAGCTGAAAGTCACAACGTGCAGGCTTCTTTCCAAAGGGCGAGTAGGGCCCCAAAGCATCTTGCTTCCAGCTCTTTGGAAAGCTAAGAAACAACTCGCTCTGCACAGTGCTCTTACAGCCTACCGGGAACATCTCTTACAAAGGCCTGTGAAACGCAGTTTCTTTGCAGGCCTGATCTGCCTGAAGTAGAACTTCTGCTCTGGGTGTGCTACATTGCCCTAGAGCTGAAAGGCACAACGTGCAGGCTTCTTTCCAAAGGGCGAGTTGGGCCCCACAGCATCTTGCTTCCAGCTCTTTGGGAAGCTAAGAAAAAACTCGCTCTGCGCAGTGCTCTTCCAGCCGACCGGGAACATCTCTTACAAAGGCCTGGGAAACGCAGTTTCTTTGCAGGCCTCATCGGGCTGAAGTAGAACTTCTGCTCTGGGTGTGCTACATTGGCCTAGAGCTGAAAGGCACAACGTGCAGGCTTCTTTCCTAAGGGCGAGTTGGGCCCCAAAGCATCTTGCTTCCAGCTCTTTGGGAAGCTAAGAAACAACTCGCTCTGCACAGAGCTCTTACAGCCTACCGGGAACATCTCTTACAAAGGCCTGTGAAACGCAGTTTCTTTGCAGGCCTGATCTGGCTGAAGTACAACTTCTGCTCTGGGTGTGCTACATGGCCCTAGAGCTGAAAGGCACAACGTGCAGGCTTCTTTCCAAAGGGCGAGTAGGGCCGCAAAGCATCTTGCTTCCAGCTCTTTGGGAAGCTAAGAAACAACTCGCTCTGCACAGTGCTCTTACAGCCTACCGGGAACATCTCTTACAAAGGCCTGTGAAACGCAGTTTCTTTGCAGGCCTGATCTGACTGAAGTAGAACTTCTGCTCTGGGTGTGCTACATTGCCCTAGAGCTGAAAGGCACAACGTGCAAGGCTCTTTCCTAAGGGCGAGTTGGGCCCCAAAGCATCTTGCTTCCAGCTCTTTGGGAAGCTAAGAAACAACTCGCTCTGCCCAGTGCTCTTACAGCCTACCGGGAACATCTCTTACAAAGGCCTGTGAAACGCAGTTTCTTTGCAGGCCTGATCTGGCTGAAGTAGAACTTCTGCTCTGCGTGTGCTACATTGCCCAAGAGCGGAAAGGCACAACATGGAGGCTTCTTTCCAACGGGTGAGTTGGGCCGCAAAGCATGTTGCTTCCAGCTCTTTGGGAAGCTAAGAAACAACTCGCTCTGCACAGTGCTCTTACAGCCTACCGGGAACATCTCTTACAAAGGCCTGTGAAACGCAGTTTCTTTGCAGGCCTGATCTGGCTGAAGTAGAACTTCTGCTCTGGGTGTGCTACATTGCCCTAGAGTGGAAAGGCACAACGTGCAGGCTTCTTTAAAAAGGCGAGTAGGGCCCCAAAGCATCTTGCTTCCAGCTCTTTGGAAAGGTAAGAAACAACTCGCTCTGCACAGCGCTCTTACCGCCTACCGGGAACATCTCTTACAAAGGCCTGTGAAACGCAGTGTCTTTGCAAGCCTGAGCTGGCTGAAGTAGAACTGCTGCTCTGGGTGTGCTACATGGCCCTAGAGCTGAAAGGCACAACGTGCAGGCTTCTTTGCAAAGGGCGAGTTGGGCCCCAAAGCATCTTGCTTCCAGCTCTTTGGGAAGCTAAGGAACAACTCGCTCTGCACAGTGCTCTTATAGCATACCGGGAACATCTCTTACAAACGTCTGTGAAACGCAGTTTCTTTGCAGGCCTGATCTGGCTGAAGTAGAACTTCTGCTCTGCGTGTGCTACATTGCCCTAGAGCGGAAAGGAACAACGTGCATGATTCTTTCCAATGGGCGAGTTGGGCCGCAAAGCATCTTGCTTCCAGCTCTTTGGGAAGCTAAGAAACAACTCGCTCTGCACAGTCCTCTTACAGCCTACCGGGAACATCTCTTACAAAGGCCTGTGAAACGCAGTTTCTTTGCAGGCCTGATGTGGCTGAAGTAGAACTTCTGCTCTGGGTGTGCTACATGGCCCTAGAGCTGAAAGGCACAACGTGCAGGCTTCTTTCCAAAGGGCGAGTTGGGCCCCAAAGCATCTTGCTTCCAGCTCTTTGGGAAGCTAAGAAACAACTCGCTCTGCACAGTGCTCTTACAGCCTACCAGGAACATCTCTTACAAAGGCCTGTGAAACGCTCTTTCTTTGCAGGCCTGATCTGGCTGAATTAGAACTTCTGCTCTGGGTGTGATACATTGCCCTAGAGCTGAAAGGCCCAACGTGCAGGCTTCTTTCAAAAGGGCGAGTTGGGCCCCAAAGCATCTTGCTTCCAGCTCTTTGGGAAGCTAAGAAACAACTCGCTCTGTACAGTGCTCTTACAGCCTACCAGGAACATCTCTTACAAAGGCCTGTGAAACGCAGTTTCTTTGCAGGCCTGAGCTGGCTGAAGTAGAACTTCTACTCTGAGTGTGCTACATTGCCCTAGAGCTGAAAGGCACAACGTGCAGGCTTCTTTCCAAAGGGCGAGTTGGGCCCCACAGCATCTTGCTTCCAGCTATTTGGGAAGCTAAGAAACAACTCGCTCTGCACAGTTCTCTTACAGCCTACCGGGAACATATCTTACAAAGGCCTGTGAAACGCAGTTTCTTTGCAGGCCTGATCTGGCTGAAGTAGAACTTCTGCTCTGGGTGTGCTACATGGCCCTAGAGCTGAAAGGCACAACGTGCAGGCTTCTTTCCAAAGGGCGAGTTGGGCCCCAAAGCATCTTGCTTCCAGCTCTTTGGGAAGCTAAGAAACAACTCGCTCTGCACAGTGCTCATACAGCCTACCGGGAACATCTCTTACAAAGGCCTGTGAAACGCTGTTTCTTTGCAGGCCTGATCTGGCTGAAGTAGAACTTCTGCTCTGGGTGTGCTACATGGCCCTAGAGCTGAAAGGCACAACGTGCAGGCTTCTTTCCGAAGGGCGAGTTGGGCCCCAAAGCATCTTGCTTCCAGCTCTTTGGGAAGCTAAGAAACAACTCGCTCTGCACAGTGCTCATACAGCCTACCGGGAACATCTCTTACAAAGGCCTGTGAAACGCTGTTTCTTTGCAGGCCTGATCTGGCTGAAGTAGAACTTCTGCTCTGGGTGTGCTACATGGCCCTAGAGCTGAAAGGCACAACGTGCAGGCTTCTTTCCAAAGGGCGAGTTGGGACCCAAAGCCTCTTGCTTCTAGCTCTTTGGGAAGCTAAGAAACAACTCGCTGTGCGTAGTGCGCTTACAGCCTACCGGGAACATCTCTTACAAAGGACTGTGAAACGCAGTTTCTTTGCAGGCCTGATCTGGCTGAAGTAGAACTTCTGCTCTGGGTGTGCTACATTGACCTAGAGCTGAAAGGCACAACGTGCAGGCTTCTTTCCAAAGGGCGAGTTGGGCCCCACAGCATCTTGGTTCCACCTCTTTGGGAAGCTAAGAAACAACTCGCTCTGCACAGTGCTATTACAGCCTACCGGGAACATCTCTTACAAAGGCCTGTGAAACGCAGTTTCTTTGCAGGCCTCATCTGGCTGAAGTAGAACTTCAGCTCTGGGTGTGCTACATGGCCGTAGAGCTGAAAGGCACAACGTGCAGGCTTCTTTCCAAAGGGCGAGTTGGGCCCCACAGCATCTTGCTTCCAGCTCTTTGGAAAGCTAAGAAACAACTCGCTCTGCACAGTGCTCTTACAGCCTACCGGGAACATCTCTTACAAAGGCCTGTGAAACGCAGTTTCTTTGCAGGCCTGATGTGGCTGAACTAGAACTTCTTCTCTGGGTGTGCTACAAGGCCCTAGAGCTGACAGGCACAACGTGCAGGCTTCTTTCCAAAGGGCGAGTTGGGCCCCACAGCATCTTGCTTCCAGCTCTTTGGGAAGCTAAGAAACAACTCGCTCTGCACAGTGCTCTTACAGCCTACTGGGAACATCTCTTACAAAGGCCTGTGAATCGCTGTTTCTTTGCAGGCCTGATCTGGCTGAAGTAGAACTTCTGCTCTGGGTGTGATACATTGCCCTAGAGCTGAAAGGCACAACGTGCAGGCTTCTTTCCAAAGGGCGAAATGGGCCCCAAAGCATCTTGCTACCAGCTCTTTGGGAAGCTAAGAAACAACTCGCTCTGCACAGTGCTCTTACAGCCTACCAGGAACATCTCTTACAAAGGGCTTTGAAACGCAGTTTCTTTGCAGGCCTGAGCTGGCTGAACTAGAACTTCTGCTCTGGGTGTGCTACATTGTCCTAGAGCTGAAAGGCTCAACCTGCAGGCTTCTTTCCTAAGGGCGAGTTGGGCCCCACAGCATCTTGCTTCCAGCTCTTTGGGAAGCTAAGAAACAACTCGCTCTGCGCAGTGCTATTACAGCCTACCTGGAACATCTCTTACAAAGGCCTGTGAAACGCAGTTTCTTTTCAGGCCTGATCTGGCTGAAGTAGAACTTCTGCTCTGGGTGTGCTACATGGCCCTAGAGCTGAAAGGCACAACGTGCAGGCTTCTTTCCAAAGGGCGAGTTGTGCCCCACAGCATCTTGCTTCCAGCTCTTTGGGAAGCTAAGAAAACACTCGCTCTGCGCAGCGCTCTTCCAGCCGACCGGGAACATCTCTTACAAAGGCCTGTGAAACGCAGTTTCTTTGCAGGCTTGATCTGGCTGAAGTAGAACTTCTGCTCTGGGTGTGCTACATGGCCCTAGAGCTGAAAGGCACAACGTGCAGGCTTCTTTCCAAAGGGCGAGTTGGGCCCCAAAGCGTCTTGCTTCCAGTTCTTTCGGAAGCTAAGAAACAACTCGCTCTGCACAGTGCTCTTACAGCCTACCGGGAACATCTCTTACAAAGGCCTGTGAAACGCAGTTTCTTTGCAGGCCTGATCTGGCTCAAGTAGAACTTCTGCTCTGCGTGTACTACATTGCCCTAGAGCGGAAAGGCACAACGTGCAGTCTTCTTTCCAAAGGGCGAGTTGGGCCCCAAAGCATCTTGCTTCCAGCTCTTTGGGAAGCTAAGAAACAACTCGCTCTGCACAGTGCACTTACAGCCTACCGGGAACATCGCTTACAAAGGCCTGTGAAACGCAGTTTCTTTGCAGGCCTGATCTGACTGAAGTAGAACTTCTGCTCTGGGTGTGCTACATTGCCCTAGAGCTGAAAGGCACAACGTGCAAGGCTCTTTCCTAAGGGCGAGTTGGGCCCCAAAGCATCTTGCTTCCAGCTCTTTGGGAAGCTAAGAAACAACTCGCTCTGCACAGTGCTCTTACAGCCTACCGGAAACATCTCTTACAAAGGCCTGTGAAACGCAGTTTCTTTGCAGGCCTGATCTGCCTGAAGTAGAACTTCTGCTCTGGGTGTGCTACATGGCCCTAGAGCTGAAAGGCACAACGTGCAGGCTTCTTTCCAAAGGGCGAGTTGGGCCCCAAAGCATCTTGCTTCCAGCTCTTTCGGATGGTAAGAAACAACTCGCTCTGCACAGTGCTCTTACAGCCTACCGGGAGCATCACTTACAAAGGCCTGTGAAATGCAGTTTCTTTGCAGGCCTGATCTGGCTCAAGTAGAACTTCTGCTCTGGGTGTGCTACATTGCCCTAGAGCTGAAAGGCACAACGTGCAGGCTTCTTTCCAAAGGGGGAGTTGGGACCCAAAGCATCTTGCTTCCAGCTCTTTGGGAAGCTAAGAAACAACTCGCTGTGCGCAGTGCTCTTACAGCCTACCGGGAACATCTCTTACAAAGGCCTGTGAAACGCAGTTTCTTTGCAGGCCTGATCTGGCTGAAGTAGAACTTCTGCTCTGGGTGTGCTACATTGTCCTAGAGCTGAAAGACTCAACCTGCAGGCTATTTTCCAAGGGCGAGATGGGCCACAAAGTATCTTGCTTCCAGCTCTTTGGGAAGCTAAGAAACAACTCGCTGTGCGCAATGCTCTTACAGCCGACCGGGAACATCTCTTACAAAAGCCTGTGAAACGCAGTTTCTTTGCAGGCCTGATCTGGCTGAAGTAGAACTTCTGCTCTGGGTGTGCTACATGGCCCTAGAGCTGAAAGTCACAACGTGCAGGCTTCTTTCCAAAGGGCGAGTTGGGCCCCAAAGCATCTTGCTTCCAGCTCTTTGGGAAGCTAAGGAACAACTCGCTCTGCACAGTGCTCTTATAGCATACCGGGAACATCTCTTACAAACGTCTGTGAAACGCAGTTTCTTTTCAGGCCTGAGCTGGCTGAAGTAGAACTTCTGCTCTGGGTGTGCTACATTGCCCTAGAGCGGAAAGGCACAACGTGCATGATTCTTTCCAATGGGCGAGTTGGGCCGCAAAGCATCTTGCTTCCAGCTCTTTGGGAAGCTAAGAAACAACTCGCTCTGCACAGTGCTCTTACAGCCTACCGGGAACATATCTTACAAAGGCCTGTGAAACGCAGTTTCTTTGCAGGCCTGATCTGGCTGAAGTAGAACTTCTGCTCTGGGTGTGCTACATGGCCCTAGAGCTGAAAGGCACAACGTGCAGGCTTCTTTCCAAAGGGCGAGTTGGGCCCCAAAGCATCTTGCTTCCAGCTCTTTGGGATGGTAAGAAACAAATCGCTCTGCACAGTGCTCTTACAGCCTACCGGGAGCATCACTTACAAAGGCCTGTGAAATGCAGTTTCTTTGCAGGCCTGATCTGGCTGAAGTAGAACTTCTGCTCTGGGTGTGCTACATTGCCCTAGAGCTGAAAGGCACAACGTGCAGGCTTCTTTCCAAAGGGGGAATTGGGACCCAAAGCATCTTGCTTCCAGCTCTTTGGGAAGCTAAGAAACAACTCGCTGTGCGCAGTGCTCTTACAGCCTACCGGGAACATCTCTTACAAAGGCCTGTGAAACGCAGTTTCTTTGCAGGCCTGAGCTGGCTGAAGTAGAACTTCTTCTCTGGGTGTGCTACATTGCCCTAGAGCTGAAAGGCACAACGTGCATGCTTCTTTTCAAAGGGCGAGCTGGGCCCCAAGGCATCTTGCTTCCAGCTCTTTGGGAAGCTAAGAAACACCTCGCTCTGCGCAGTGCTCTTACAGCCTACTGGGAACATCTCTTACAAAGGCCTGTGAAACGCAGTTTCTTTGCAGGCCTGATCTGGCTGAAGTAGAACTTCTGCACTGGGTGTGCTACATGGCCCTAGAGTTGAAAGGCACAACGTGCAGGCTTCTTTCCAAAGGGCGAGTTGGGCCCCAAAGCATCTTGCTTCCAGCTCTTTGGGAAGCTTAGAAAAAACTCGCTGTGCGCAGTGCTCTTACAGCCTACCGGGAACACCTCTTACAAAGGCCTGTGAAACGCAGTTTCTTTGCAGGCCTGATCTGGCTGAAGTAGAACTTCTGCTCTGGGTGTGCTACATTGTCCTAGAGCTGAAAGACTCAACCTGCAGGCTATTTTCCAAGGGCGAGATGGGCCACAAAGTATCTTGCTTCCAGCTCTTTGGGAAGCTAAGAAACAACTCGCTGTGCGCAATGATCTTACAGCCTACCGGGAACATCTCTTACAAAAGCCTGTGAAACGCAGTTTCTTTGCAGGCCTGATCTGGCTGAAGTAGAACTTCTGCTCTGGGTGTGCTATATGGCCCTAGAGCTGAAAGGCACAACCAGCAGTCTTCTTTCCAAAGGGCGAGTTGGGCCCCAAAGCATCTTGCTTCCAGCTCTTTGGGAAGCTAAGAAACAACTCGCTCTGCGCAGTGCTATTACAGCCTACCTGGAACATCTCTTACAAAGGCCTCTGAAACGCAGTTTCTTTGCAGGCCTGATCTGGCTGAATAGAACTTCTGCTCTGGGTGTGCTACATGGCCCTAGAGCTGAAAGGCACAACGTGCAGGCTTCTTTCCAAAGGGCGAGTTGGGCCCCAAAGCATCTTGCTTCCAGCTCTTTGGGAAGCTAAGAAAGAACTTGCTCTGCGCAGTGCTCTTACAGCCTACCGGAACATCTCTTACAAATTTCTGTGAAACGCAGTTTCTTTGCAGGCCTAATCTGGCTGAAGTAGAACTTCTGCTCTGCGTGTGCTACATTGCCCAAGAGCGGAAAGGCACAACATGGAGGCTTCTTTCCAACGGGTGAGTTGGGCCGCAAAGCATGTTGCTTCCAGCTCTTTGGGAAGCTAAGAAACAACTCGCTCTGCACAGTGCTCTTACAGCCTACCGGGAACATCTCTTACAAAGGCCTGTGAAACGCAGTTTCTTTGCAGGCCTGATCTGGCTGAAGTAGAACTTCTGCTCTGGGTGTGCTACATTGCCCTAGAGTGGAAAGGCACAACGTGCAGGCTTCTTTAAAAAGGCGAGTAGGGCCCCAAAGCATCTTGCTTCCAGCTCTTTGGAAAGGTAAGAAACAACTCGCTCTGCACAGCGCTCTTACCGCCTACCGGGAACATCTCTTACAAAGGCCTGTGAAACGCAGTGTCTTTGCAAGCCTGAGCTGGCTGAAGTAGAACTGCTGCTCTGGGTGTGCTACATGGCCCTAGAGCTGAAAGGCACAACGTGCAGGCTTCTTTGCAAAGGGCGAGTTGGGCCCCAAAGCATCTTGCTTCCAGCT
The DNA here is from genome assembly GCF_037783145.1 of Equus przewalskii. NCBI lineage: Eukaryota > Metazoa > Chordata > Mammalia > Perissodactyla > Equidae > Equus > Equus przewalskii. The sequence goes on along the minus strand of NC_091841.1, from coordinate 16,517,181 downwards.
CTTTGGGAAGCTAAGGAACAACTCGCTCTGCACAGTGCTCTTATAGCATACCGGGAACATCTCTTACAAACGTCTGTGAAACGCAGTTTCTTTGCAGGCCTGATCTGGCTGAAGTAGAACTTCTGCTCTGCGTGTGCTACATTGCCCTAGAGCGGAAAGGAACAACGTGCATGATTCTTTCCAATGGGCGAGTTGGGCCGCAAAGCATCTTGCTTCCAGCTCTTTGGGAAGCTAAGAAACAACTCGCTCTGCACAGTCCTCTTACAGCCTACCGGGAACATCTCTTACAAAGGCCTGTGAAACGCAGTTTCTTTGCAGGCCTGATGTGGCTGAAGTAGAACTTCTGCTCTGGGTGTGCTACATGGCCCTAGAGCTGAAAGGCACAACGTGCAGGCTTCTTTCCAAAGGGCGAGTTGGGCCCCAAAGCATCTTGCTTCCAGCTCTTTGGGAAGCTAAGAAACAACTCGCTCTGCACAGTGCTCTTACAGCCTACCGGGAACATCTCTTACAAAGGCCTGTGAAACGCTCTTTCTTTGCAGGCCTGATCTGGCTGAAGTAGAACTTCTGCTCTGGGTGTGATACATTGCCCTAGAGCTGAAAGGCCCAACGTGCAGGCTTCTTTCAAAAGGGCGAGTTGGGCCCCAAAGCATCTTGCTTCCAGCTCTTTGGGAAGCTAAGAAACAACTCGCTCTGTACAGTGCTCTTACAGCCTACCAGGAACATCTCTTACAAAGGCCTGTGAAACGCAGTTTCTTTGCAGGCCTGAGCTGGCTGAAGTAGAACTTCTACTCTGAGTGTGCTACATTGCCCTAGAGCTGAAAGGCACAACGTGCAGGCTTCTTTCCAAAGGGCAAGTTGGGCCCCACAGCATCTTGCTTCCAGGTATTTGGGAAGCTAAGAAACAACTCGCTCTGCACAGTTCTCTTACAGCCTACCGGGAACATATCTTACAAAGGCCTGTGAAACGCAGTTTCTTTGCAGGCCTGATCTGGCTGAAGTAGAACTTCTGCTCTGGGTGTGCTACATGGCCCTAGAGCTGAAAGGCACAACGTGCAGGCTTCTTTCCAAAGGGCGAGTTGGGCCCCAAAGCATCTTGCTTCCAGCTCTTTGGGAAGCTAAGAAACAACTCGCTCTGCACAGTGCTCATACAGCCTACCGGGAACATCTCTTACAAAGGCCTGTGAAACGCTGTTTCTTTGCAGGCCTGATCTGGCTGAAGTAGAACTTCTGCTCTGGGTGTGCTACATGGCCCTAGAGCTGAAAGGCACAACGTGCAGGCTTCTTTCCGAAGGGCGAGTTGGGCCCCAAAGCATCTTGCTTCCAGCTCTTTGGGAAGCTAAGAAACAACTCGCTCTGCACAGTGCTCATACAGCCTACCGGGAACATCTCTTACAAAGGCCTGTGAAACGCTGTTTCTTTGCAGGCCTGATCTGGCTGAAGTAGAACTTCTGCTCTGGGTGTGCTACATGGCCCTAGAGCTGAAAGGCACAACGTGCAGGCTTCTTTCCAAAGGGCGAGTTGGGCCCCAAAGCCTCTTGCTTCTAGCTCTTTGGGAAGCTAAGAAACAACTCGCTGTGCGTAGTGCGCTTACAGCCTACCGGGAACATCTCTTACAAAGGACTGTGAAACGCAGTTTCTTTGCAGGCCTAATCTGGCTGAAGTAGAACTTCTGCTCTGGGTGTGCTACATTGACCTAGAGCTGAAAGGCACAACGTGCAGGCTTCTTTCCAAAGGGCGAGTTGGGCCCCACAGCATCTTGGTTCCACCTCTTTGGGAAGCTAAGAAACAACTCGCTCTGCACAGTGCTATTACAGCCTACCGGGAACATCTCTTACAAAGGCCTGTGAAACGCAGTTTCTTTGCAGGCCTCATCTGGCTGAAGTAGAACTTCAGCTCTGGGTGTGCCACATGGCCGTAGAGCTGAAAGGCACAACGTGCAGGCTTCTTTCCAAAGGGCGAGTTGGGCCCCACAGCATCTTGCTTCCAGCTCTTTGGAAAGCTAAGAAACAACTCGCTCTGCACAGTGCTCTTACAGCCTACCGGGAACATCTCTTACAAAGGCCTGTGAAACGCAGTTTCTTTGCAGGCCTGATGTGGCTGAACTAGAACTTCTTCTCTGGGTGTGCTACAAGGCCCTAGAGCTGACAGGCACAACGTGCAGGCTTCTTTCCAAAGGGCGAGTTGGGCCCCACAGCATCTTGCTTCCAGCTCTTTGGGAAGCTAAGAAACAACTCGCTCTGCACAGTGCTCTTACAGCCTACTGGGAACATCTCTTACAAAGGCCTGTGAATCGCTGTTTCTCTGCAGGCCTGATCTGGCTGAAGTAGAACTTCTGCTCTGGGTGTGATACATTGCCCTAGAGCTGAAAGGCACAACGTGCAGGCTTCTTTCCAAAGGGCGAATTGGGCCCCAAAGCATCTTGCTACCAGCTCTTTGGGAAGCTAAGAAACAACTCGCTCTGCACAGTGCTCTTACAGCCTACCAGGAACATCTCTTACAAAGGGCTTTGAAACGCAGTTTCTTTGCAGGCCTGAGCTGGCTGAACTAGAACTTCTGCTCTGGGTGTGCTACATTGTCCTAGAGCTGAAAGGCTCAACCTGCAGGCTTCTTTCCTAAGGGCGAGTTGGGCCCCACAGCATCTTGCTTCCAGCTCTTTGGGAAGCTAAGAAACAACTCGCTCTGCGCAGTGCTATTACAGCCTACCTGGAACATCTCTTACAAAGGCCTGTGAAACGCAGTTTCTTTTCAGGCCTGATCTGGCTGAAGTAGAACTTCTGCTCTGGGTGTGCTACATGGCCCTAGAGCTGAAAGGCACAACGTGCAGGCTTCTTTCCAAAGGGCGAGTTGTGCCCCACAGCATCTTGCTTCCAGCTCTTTGGGAAGCTAAGAAAACACTCGCTCTGCGCAGCGCTCTTCCAGCCGACCGGGAACATCTCTTACAAAGGCCTGTGAAACGCAGTTTCTTTGCAGGCTTGATCTGGCTGAAGTAGAACTTCTGCTCTGGGTGTGCTACATGGCCCTAGAGCTGAAAGGCACAACGTGCAGGCTTCTTTCCAAAGGGCGAGTTGGGCCCCAAAGCGTCTTGCTTCCAGTTCTTTCGGAAGCTAAGAAACAACTCGCTCTGCACAGTGCTCTTACAGCCTACCGGGAACATCTCTTACAAAGGCCTGTGAAACGCAGTTTCTTTGCAGGCCTGATCTGGCTCAAGTAGAACTTCTGCTCTGCGTGTACTACATTGCCCTAGAGCGGAAAGGCACAACGTGCAGTCTTCTTTCCAAAGGGCGAGTTGGGCCCCAAAGCATCTTGCTTCCAGCTCTTTGTGAAGCTAAGAAACAACTCGCTCTGCACAGTGCACTTACAGCCTACCGGGAACATCGCTTACAAAGGCCTGTGAAACGCAGTTTCTTTGCAGGCCTGATCTGCCTGAAGTAGAACTTCTGCTCTGGGTGTGCTACATGGCCCTAGAGCTGAAAGGCACAACGTGCAGGCTTCTTTCCAAAGGGCGAGTTGGGCCCCAAAGCATCTTGCTTCCAGCTCTTTCGGATGGTAAGAAACAACTCGCTCTGCACAGTGCTCTTACAGCCTACCGGGAGCATCACTTACAAAGGCCTGTGAAATGCAGTTTCTTTGCAGGCCTGATCTGGCTCAAGTAGAACTTCTGCTCTGGGTGTGCTACATTGCCCTAGAGCTGAAAGGCACAACGTGCAGGCTTCTTTCCAAAGGGGGAGTTGGGACCCAAAGCATCTTGCTTCCAGCTCTTTGGGAAGCTAAGAAACAACTCGCTGTGCGCAGTGCTCTTACAGCCTACCGGGAACATCTCTTACAAAGGCCTGCGAAACGCAGTTTCTTTGCAGGCCTGATCTGGCTGAAGTAGAACTTCTGCTCTGGGTGTGCTACATTGTCCTAGAGCTGAAAGACTCAACCTGCAGGCTATTTTCCAAGGGCGAGATGGGCCACAAAGTATCTTGCTTCCAGCTCTTTGGGAAGCTAAGAAACAACTCGCTGTGCGCAATGCTCTTACAGCCGACCGGGAACATCTCTTACAAAAGCCTGTGAAACGCAGTTTCTTTGCAGGCCTGATCTGGCTGAAGTAGAACTTCTGCTCTGGGTGTGCTATATGGCCCTAGAGCTGAAAGGCACAACCAGCAGTCTTCTTTCCAAAGGGCGAGTTGGGCCCCAAAGCATCTTGCTTCCAGCTCTTTGGGAAGCTAAGAAACAACTCGCTCTGCGCAGTGCTATTACAGCCTACCTGGAACATCTCTTACAAAGGCCTCTGAAACGCAGTTTCTTTGCAGGCCTGATCTGGCTGAATAGAACTTCTGCTCTGGGTGTGCTACATGGCCCTAGAGCTGAAAGGCACAACGTGCAGGCTTCTTTCCAAAGGGCGAGTTGGGCCCCAAAGCATCTTGCTTCCAGCTCTTTGGGAAGCTAAGAAAGAACTTGCTCTGCGCAGTGCTCTTACAGCCTACCGGAACATCTCTTACAAATTTCTGTGAAACGCAGTTTCTTTGCAGGCCTAATCTGGCTGAAGTAGAACTTCTGCTCTGCGTGTGCTACATTGCCCAAGAGCGGAAAGGCACAACATGGAGGCTTCTTTCCAACGGGTGAGTTGGGCCGCAAAGCATGTTGCTTCCAGCTCTTTGGGAAGCTAAGAAACAACTCGCTCTGCACAGTGCTCTTACAGCCTACCGGGAACATCTCTTACAAAGGCCTGTGAAACGCAGTTTCTTTGCAGGCCTGATCTGGCTGAAGTAGAACTTCTGCTCTGGGTGTGCTACATTGCCCTAGAGTGGAAAGGCACAACGTGCAGGCTTCTTTAAAAAGGCGAGTAGGGCCCCAAAGCATCTTGCTTCCAGCTCTTTGGAAAGGTAAGAAACAACTCGCTCTGCACAGCGCTCTTACCGCCTACCGGGAACATCTCTTACAAAGGCCTGTGAAACGCAGTGTCTTTGCAAGCCTGAGCTGGCTGAAGTAGAACTGCTGCTCTGGGTGTGCTACATGGCCCTAGAGCTGAAAGGCACAACGTGCAGGCTTCTTTGCAAAGGGCGAGTTGGGCCCCAAAGCATCTTGCTTCCAGCTCTTTGGGAAGCTAAGGAACAACTCGCTCTGCACAGTGCTCTTATAGCATACCGGGAACATCTCTTACAAACGTCTGTGAAACGCAGTTTCTTTGCAGGCCTGATCTGGCTGAAGTAGAACTTCTGCTCTGCGTGTGCTACATTGCCCTAGAGCGGAAAGGAACAACGTGCATGATTCTTTCCAATGGGCGAGTTGGGCCGCAAAGCATCTTGCTTCCAGCTCTTTGGGAAGCTAAGAAACAACTCGCTCTGCACAGTCCTCTTACAGCCTACCGGGAACATCTCTTACAAAGGCCTGTGAAACGCAGTTTCTTTGCAGGCCTGATGTGGCTGAAGTAGAACTTCTGCTCTGGGTGTGCTACATGGCCCTAGAGCTGAAAGGCACAACGTGCAGGCTTCTTTCCAAAGGGCGAGTTGGGCCCCAAAGCATCTTGCTTCCAGCTCTTTGGGAAGCTAAGAAACAACTCGCTCTGCACAGTGCTCTTACAGCCTACCGGGAACATCTCTTACAAAGGCCTGTGAAACGCTCTTTCTTTGCAGGCCTGATCTGGCTGAAGTAGAACTTCTGCTCTGGGTGTGATACATTGCCCTAGAGCTGAAAGGCCCAACGTGCAGGCTTCTTTCAAAAGGGCGAGTTGGGCCCCAATGCATCTTGCTTCCAGCTCTTTGGGAAGCTAAGAAACAACTCGCTCTGTACAGTGCTCTTACAGCCTACCAGGAACATCTCTTACAAAGGCCTGTGAAACGCAGTTTCTTTGCAGGCCTGAGCTGGCTGAAGTAGAACTTCTACTCTGAGTGTGCTACATTGCCCTAGAGCTGAAAGGCACAACGTGCAGGCTTCTTTCCAAAGGGCAAGTTGGGCCCCACAGCATCTTGCTTCCAGCTATTTGGGAAGCTAAGAAACAACTCGCTCTGCACAGTTCTCTTACAGCCTACCGGGAACATATCTTACAAAGGCCTGTGAAACGCAGTTTCTTTGCAGGCCTGATCTGGCTGAAGTAGAACTTCTGCTCTGGGTGTGCTACAAGGCCCTAGAGCTGAAAGGCACAACGTGCAGGCTTCTTTCCAAAGGGCGAGTTGGGCCCCAAAGCATCTTGCTTCCAGCTCTTTGGGAAGCTAAGAAACAACTCGCTCTGCACAGTGCTCATACAGCCTACCGGGAACATCTCTTACAAAGGCCTGTGAAACGCTGTTTCTTTGCAGGCCTGATCTGGCTGAAGTAGAACTTCTGCTCTGGGTGTGCTACATGGCCCTAGAGCTGAAAGGCACAACGTGCAGGCTTCTTTCCGAAGGGCGAGTTGGGCCCCAAAGCATCTTGCTTCCAGCTCTTTGGGAAGCTAAGAAACAACTCGCTCTGCACAGTGCTCATACAGCCTACCGGGAACATCTCTTACAAAGGCCTGTGAAACGCTGTTTCTTTGCAGGCCTGATCTGGCTGAAGTAGAACTTCTGCTCTGGGTGTGCTACATGGCCCTAGAGCTGAAAGGCACAACGTGCAGGCTTCTTTCCAAAGGGCGAGTTGGGCCCCAAAGCCTCTTGCTTCTAGCTCTTTGGGAAGCTAAGAAACAACTCGCTGTGCGTAGTGCGCTTACAGCCTACCGGGAACATCTCTTACAAAGGACTGTGAAACGCAGTTTCTTTGCAGGCCTAATCTGGCTGAAGTAGAACTTCTGCTCTGGGTGTGCTACATTGACCTAGAGCTGAAAGGCACAACGTGCAGGCTTCTTTCCAAAGGGCGAATTGGGCCCCAAAGCATCTTGCTACCAGCTCTTTGGGAAGCTAAGAAACAACTCGCTCTGCACAGTGCTCTTACAGCCTACCAGGAACATCTCTTACAAAGGGCTTTGAAACGCAGTTTCTTTGCAGGCCTGAGCTGGCTGAACTAGAACTTCTGCTCTGGGTGTGCTACATTGTCCTAGAGCTGAAAGGCTCAACCTGCAGGCTTCTTTCCTAAGGGCGAGTTGGGCCCCACAGCATCTTGCTTCCAGCTCTTTGGGAAGCTAAGAAACAACTCGCTCTGCGCAGTGCTATTACAGCCTACCTGGAACATCTCTTACAAAGGCCTGTGAAACGCAGTTTCTTTTCAGGCCTGATCTGGCTGAAGTAGAACTTCTGCTCTGGGTGTGCTACATGGCCCTAGAGCTGAAAGGCACAACGTGCAGGCTTCTTTCCAAAGGGCGAGTTGTGCCCCACAGCATCTTGCTTCCAGCTCTTTGGGAAGCTAAGAAAACACTCGCTCTGCGCAGCGCTCTTCCAGCCGACCGGGAACATCTCTTACAAAGGCCTGTGAAACGCAGTTTCTTTGCAGGCTTGATCTGGCTGAAGTAGAACTTCTGCTCTGGGTGTGCTACATGGCCCTAGAGCTGAAAGGCACAACGTGCAGGCTTCTTTCCAAAGGGCGAGTTGGGCCCCAAAGCGTCTTGCTTCCAGTTCTTTCGGAAGCTAAGAAACAACTCGCTCTGCACAGTGCTCTTACAGCCTACCGGGAACATCTCTTACAAAGGCCTGTGAAACGCAGTTTCTTTGCAGGCCTGATCTGGCTCAAGTAGAACTTCTGCTCTGCGTGTACTACATTGCCCTAGAGCGGAAAGGCACAACGTGCAGTCTTCTTTCCAAAGGGCGAGTTGGGCCCCAAAGCATCTTGCTTCCAGCTCTTTGTGAAGCTAAGAAACAACTCGCTCTGCACAGTGCACTTACAGCCTACCGGGAACATCGCTTACAAAGGCCTGTGAAACGCAGTTTCTTTGCAGGCCTGATCTGCCTGAAGTAGAACTTCTGCTCTGGGTGTGCTACATGGCCCTAGAGCTGAAAGGCACAACGTGCAGGCTTCTTTCCAAAGGGCGAGTTGGGCCCCAAAGCATCTTGCTTCCAGCTCTTTCGGATGGTAAGAAACAACTCGCTCTGCACAGTGCTCTTACAGCCTACCGGGAGCATCACTTACAAAGGCCTGTGAAATGCAGTTTCTTTGCAGGCCTGATCTGGCTCAAGTAGAACTTCTGCTCTGGGTGTGCTACATTGCCCTAGAGCTGAAAGGCACAACGTGCAGGCTTCTTTCCAAAGGGGGAGTTGGGACCCAAAGCATCTTGCTTCCAGCTCTTTGGGAAGCTAAGAAACAACTCGCTGTGCGCAGTGCTCTTACAGCCTACCGGGAACATCTCTTACAAAGGCCTGCGAAACGCAGTTTCTTTGCAGGCCTGATCTGGCTGAAGTAGAACTTCTGCTCTGGGTGTGCTACATTGTCCTAGAGCTGAAAGACTCAACCTGCAGGCTATTTTCCAAGGGCGAGATGGGCCACAAAGTATCTTGCTTCCAGCTCTTTGGGAAGCTAAGAAACAACTCGCTGTGCGCAATGCTCTTACAGCCGACCGGGAACATCTCTTACAAAAGCCTGTGAAACGCAGTTTCTTTGCAGGCCTGATCTGGCTGAAGTAGAACTTCTGCTCTGGGTGTGCTACATGGCCCTAGAGCTGAAAGTCACAACGTGCAGGCTTCTTTCCAAAGGGCGAGTTGGGCCCCAAAGCATCTTGCTTCCAGCTCTTTGGGAAGCTAAGGAACAACTCGCTCTGCACAGTGCTCTTATAGCATACGGGGAACATCTCTTACAAACGTCTGTGAAACGCAGTTTCTTTTCAGGCCTGAGCTGGCTGAAGTAGAACTTCTGCTCTGGGTGTGCTACATTGCCCTAGAGCGGAAAGGCACAACGTGCATGATTCTTTCCAATGGGCGAGTTGGGCCGCAAAGCATCTTGCTTCCAGCTCTTTGGGAAGCTAAGAAACAACTCGCTCTGCACAGTGCTCTTACAGCCTACCGGGAACATCTCTTACAAAAGCCTGTGAAACGCAGTTTCTTTGCAGGCCTGATCTGGCTGAAGTAGAACTTCTGCTCTGGGTGTGCTACATGGCCCTAGAGCTGAAAGGCACAACGTGCAGTCTTCTTTCCAAAGGGCGAGTTGGGCCCCAAAGCATCTTGCTTCCAGCTCTTTGGGAAGCTAAGAAACAACTCGCTCTGCGCAGTGCTCTTACAGCCTACCGGGAACATCTCTTACAAAGGCCTGTGAAACGCAGTTTCTTTGCAGGCCTGATCTGGCTGAAGTAGAACTTCTGCTCTGGGTGTGCTACATGGCCCTAGAGCTGAAAGGCACAACGTGCATGCTTCTTTCCAAAGGGCGAGTTGGGCCCCAAAGCATCTTGCTTCCAGCTCTTTGGGAAGCTAAGAAACAACTCGCTCTGCGCAGTGCTCTTACAGCCTACTGGGAACATCTCTTACAAAGGCCTGTGATACGCAGTTTCTTTGCAGGCCTGATCTGGCTGAAGTAGAACTTCTGCACTGGTTGTGCTACATGGCCCTAGAGCTGAAAGGCACAACGTGCAGGCTTCTTTCCAAAGGGCGAGTTGGGCAACAAAGCATCTTGCTTCCAGCTCTTTGGGAAGCTAAGAAACATCTCGCTGTGCGCAGTGCTCTTACAGCGTACCGGGAACATCTCTTACAAAGGACTGTGAAACGCAGTTTCTTTGCAGGCCTGATCTGGCTGAAGTAGAACTTCTGCTCTGCGTGTGCTACATTGCCCTAGAGCGGAAAGGCACAACGTGCATGCTTCTTTCCAAAGGGTGAGTTGGGCCGCAAAACATCCTGCTTCCAGCTCTTTGGGAAGCTAAGAAACAACTCGCTCTGCACAGTGCTCTTACAGCCTACAGGGAACATCTCTTACAAACGTCTGTGAAACGCAGTTTCTTTGCAGGCATGATCTGGCTGAAGTAGAACTTCTGCAATGCGTGTGCTACATGGCCCTAGAGATGAAAGGCAAAACGTGCAGGATTCTTTCCAAAGGGCGAGTTGGGCCCCAAAGCATCTTGCTTCCAGCTCTTTGGGCCGCTAAGAAACAACTCGCTCTGCACAGTGCTCTTACAGCCTACCGGGAGCATCACTTACAAAGGCCTGTGAAATGCAGTTTCTTTGCAGGCCTGATCTGACTGAAGTAGAACTTCTGCTCTGGGTGTGCTACATTGCCCTAGAGCTGAAAGGCACAACGTGCAAGGCTTCTTTCCAAAGGGCGAGTTGGGGCCCAAAGCATCTTGCTTCCAGCTCTTTGGGAAGCTAAGAAACAACTCGCTCTGCACAGTCCTCTTACAGCCTACCGGGAACATCTCTTACAAAGGCCTGTGAAACGCACTTTCTTTTCAGGCCTGATGTGGCTGAACTAGAACTTCTGCTTTGGGTGTGCTACATGGCCCTAGAGCTTAAAGGCAAACCGTGCAGACTTCTTTCCAGAGGGCGAGTTGGGCCCCAAAGCATCTTGCTTCCAGCTCTTTGGGAAGCTAAGAAACAACTCGCTCGGCACAGTGCTCATACAGCCTACCGGGAACATCTCTTACAAAGGCCTGTGAAACGCTGTTTCTTTGCAGGCCTGATCTGGCTGAAGTAGAACTTCTGCTCTGGGTGTGCTACATGGCCCTAGAGCTGAAAGGCACAACGTGCAGGCTTCTTTCCGAAGGGCGAGTTGGGCCCCAAAGCATCTTGCTTCCAGCTCTTTGGGAAGCTAAGAAACAACTCGCTCTGCACAGTGCTCATACAGCCTACCGGGAACATCTCTTACAAAGGCCTGTGAAACGCTGTTTCTTTGCATGCCTGATCTGGCTGAAGTAGAACTTCTGCTCTGGGTGTGCTACATGGCCCTAGAGCTGAAAGGCACAACGTGCAGGCTTCTTTCCAAAGGGCGAGTTGGGCCCCAAAGCCTCTTGCTTCTAGCTCTTTGGGAAGCTAAGAAACAACTCGCTGTGCGTAGTGCGCTTACAGCCTACCGGGAACATCTCTTACAAAGGACTGTGAAACGCAGTTTCTTTGCAAGCCTGATCTGGCTGAAGTAGAACTTCTGCTCTGGGTGTGCTACATTGACCTAGAGCTGAAAGGCACAACGTGCAGGCTTCTTTCCAAAGGGCGAGTTGGGCCCCACAGCATCTTGGTTCCACCTCTTTGGGAAGCTAAGAAACAACTCGCTCTGCACAGTGCTATTACAGCCTACCGGGAACATCTCTTACAAAGGCCTGTGAAACGCAGTTTCTTTGCAGGCCTCATCTGGCTGAAGTAGAACTTCTGCTCTGGGTGTGCTACATGGCCCTAGAGCTGAAAGGCACAACGTGCAGGCTTCTTTCCAAAGGGCGAGTTGGGCCCCACAGCATCTTGCTTCCAGCTCTTTGGAAAGCTAAGAAACAACTCGCTCTGCACAGTGCTCTTACAGCCTACCGGGAACATCTCTTACAAAGGCCTGTGAAACGCAGTTTCTTTGCAGGCCTGATCTGGCTGAACTAGAACTTCTTCTCTGGGTGTGCTACAAGGCCCTAGAGCTGACAGGCACAACGTGCAGGCTTCTTTCCAAAGGGTGAGTTGGGCCCCAAAGCATCTTGCTTCCAGCTCTTTGGGAAGCTAAGAAACAACTCGCTCTGCACAGTGCTCTTACAGCCTACTGGGAACATCTCTTACAAAGGCCTGTGAATCGCTGTTTCTTTGCAGGCCTGATCTGGCTGAAGTAGAACTTCTGCTCTGGGTGTGATACATTGCCCTAGAGCTGAAAGGCACAACGTGCAGGCTTCTTTCCAAAGGGCGAGTTGGGCCCCAAAGCATCTTGCTACCAGCTCTTTGGGAAGCTAAGAAACAACTCGCTCTGCACAGTGCTCTTACAGCCTACCAGGAACATCTCTTACAAAGGGCTGTGAAACGCAGTTTGTTTGCAGGCCTGAGCTGGCTGAAGTAGAACTTCTGCTCTGGGTGTGCTACATTGTCCTAGAGCTGAAAGGCTCAACCTGCAGGCTTCTTTCCTAAGGGCGAGTTGGGCCCCACAGCATCTTGCTTCCAGCTCTTTGGGAAGCTATGAAACAACTCGCTCTGCACAGTGCTATTACAGCCTACCTGGAACATCTCTTACAAAGGCCTGTGAAACGCAGTTTCTTTTCAGGCCTGATCTGGCTGAAGTAGAACTTCTGCTCTGGGTGTGCTACATGGCCCTAGAGCTGAAAGGCACAACGTGCAGGCTTCTTTCCAAAGGGCGAGTTGTGCCCCACAGCATCTTTCTTCCAGCTCTTTGGGAAGCTAAGAAAAAACTCGCTCTGCGCAGCGCTCTTCCAGCCGACCGGGAACATCTCTTACAAAGGCCTGTGAAACGCAGTTTCTTTGCAGGCTTGATCTGGCTGAAGTAGAACTTCTGCTCTGGGTGTGCTACATGGCCCTAGAGCTGAAAGGCACAACGTGCAGGCTTCTTTCCAAAGGGCGAGTTGGGCCCCAAAGCATCTTGCTTCCAGCTCTTTGGGAAGCTTAGAAAAAACTCGCTGTGCGCAGTGCTCTTACAGCCTACCGGGAACACCTCTTACAAAGGCCTGTGAAACGCAGTTTCTTTGCAGGCCTGATCTGGCTGAAGTAGAACTTCTGCTCTGGGTGTGCTACATTGTCCTAGAGCTGAAAGACTCAACCTGCAGGCTATTTTCCAAGGGCGAGATGGGCCACAAAGTATCTTGCTTCCAGCTCTTTGGGAAGCTAAGAAACAACTCGCTGTGCGCAATGCTCTTACAGCCTACCGGGAACATCTCTTACAAAAGCCTGTGAAACGCAGTTTCTTTGCAGGCCTGATCTGGCTGAAGTAGAACTTCTGCTCTGGGTGTGCTACATGGCCCTAGAGCTGAAAGGCACAACGTGCAGTCTTCTTTCCAAAGGGCGAGTTGGGCCCCAAAGCATCTTGCTTCCATCTCTTTGGCAAGCTAAGAAACAACTCGCTCTGCGCAGTGCTCTTACAGCCTACCTGGAACATCTCTTACAAAGGCCTGTGAAACGCAGTTTCTTTGCAGGCCTGAGCTGGCTGAAGTAGAACTTCTGCTCTGCGTGTGCTACATGGCCCTAGAGCTGAAAGGCACAACGTGCATGCTTCTTTCCAAAGGGCGAGTTGGGCCCCAAAGCATCTTGCTTCCAGCTCTTTGGGAAGCTAAGAAACAACTCGCTCTGCGCAGTGCTCTTACAGCCTACTGGGAACATCTCTTACAAAGGCCTGTGATACGCAGTTTCTTTGCAGGCCTGATCTGGCTGAAGTAGAACTTCTGCACTGGTTGTGCTACATGGCCCTAGAGCTGAAAGGCACAACGTGCAGGCTTCTTTCCAAAGGGCGAGTTGGGCAACAAAGCATCTTGCTTCCAGCTCTTTGGGAAGCTAAGAAACATCTCGCTGTGCGCAGTGCTCTTACATCCTACCGGGAATATCTCTTACAAAGGACTGTGAAACGCAGTTTCTTTGCAGGCCTGATCTGGCTGAAGTAGAACTTCTGCTCTGCGTGTGCTACATTGCCCTAGAGCGGAAAGGCACAACGTGCATGCTTCTTTCCAAAGGGTGAGTTGGGCCGCAAAACATCCTGCTTCCAGCTCTTTGGGAAGCTAAGAAACAACTCGCTCTGCACAGTGCTCTTACAGCCTACAGGGAACATCTCTTACAAACGTCTGTGAAACGCAGTTTCTTTGCAGGCATGATCTGGCTGAAGTAGAACTTCTGCAATGCGTGTGCTACATGGCCCTAGAGATGAAAGGCAAAACGTGCAGGATTCTTTCCAAAGGGCGAGTTGGGCCCCAAAGCATCTTGCTTCCAGCTCTTTGGGCCGCTAAGAAACAACTCGCTCTGCACAGTGCTCTTACAGCCTACCGGGAGCATCACTTACAAAGGCCTGTGAAATGCAGTTTCTTTGCAGGCCTGATCTGACTGAAGTAGAACTTCTGCTCTGGGTGTGCTACATTGCCCTAGAGCTGAAAGGCACAACGTGCAAGGCTTCTTTCCAAAGGGCGAGTTGGGGCCCAAAGCATCTTGCTTCCAGCTCTTTGGGAAGCTAAGAAACAACTCGCTCTGCACAGTGCTCTTACAGCCTACCGGAAACATCTCTTACAAAGGCCTGTGAAACGCACTTTCTTTTCAGGCCTGATGTGGCTGAACTAGAACTTCTGCTTTGGGTGTGCTACATGGCCCTAGAGCTGAAAGGCAAACCGTGCAGACTTCTTTCCAAAGGGCGAGTTGGGCCCCAAAGCATCTTGCTTCCAGCTCTTTGGGAAGCTAAGAAACAACTCGCTCGGCACAGTGCTCATACAGCCTACCGGGAACATCTCTTACAAAGGCCTGTGAAACGCTGTTTCTTTGCAGGCCTGATCTGGCTGAAGTAGAACTTCTGCTCTGGGTGTGCTACATGGCCCTAGAGCTGAAAGGCACAACGTGCAGGCTTCTTTCCGAAGGGCGAGTTGGGCCCCAAAGCATCTTGCTTCCAGCTCTTTGGGAAGCTAAGAAACAACTCGCTCTGCACAGTGCTCATACAGCCTACCGGGAACATCTCTTACAAAGGCCTGTGAAACGCTGTTTCTTTGCATGCCTGATCTGGCTGAAGTAGAACTTCTGCTCTGGGTGTGCTACATGGCCCTAGAGCTGAAAGGCACAACGTGCAGGCTTCTTTCCAAAGGGCGAGTTGGGCCCCAAAGCCTCTTGCTTCTAGCTCTTTGGGAAGCTAAGAAACAACTCGCTGTGCGTAGTGCGCTTACAGCCTACCGGGAACATCTCTTACAAAGGACTGTGAAACGCAGTTTCTTTGCAGGCCTGATCTGGCTGAAGTAGAACTTCTGCTCTGGGTGTGCTACATTGACCTAGAGCTGAAAGGCACAACGTGCAGGCTTCTTTCCAAAGGGCGAGTTGGGCCCCACAGCATCTTGGTTCCACCTCTTTGGGAAGCTAAGAAACAACTCGCTCTGCACAGTGCTATTACAGCCTACCGGGAACATCTCTTACAAAGGCCTGTGAAACGCAGTTTCTTTGCAGGCCTCATCTGGCTGAAGTAGAACTTCTGCTCTGGGTGTGCTACATGGCCCTAGAGCTGAAAGGCACAACGTGCAGGCTTCTTTCCAAAGGGCGAGTTGGGCCCCACAGCATCTTGCTTCCAGCTCTTTGGAAAGCTAAGAAACAACTCGCTCTGCACAGTGCTCTTACAGCCTACCGGGAACATCTCTTACAAAGGCCTGTGAAACGCAGTTTCTTTGCAGGCCTGATCTGGCTGAACTAGAACTTCTTCTCTGGGTGTGCTACAAGGCCCTAGAGCTGACAGGCACAACGTGCAGGCTTCTTTCCAAAGGGTGAGTTGGGCCCCAAAGCATCTTGCTTCCAGCTCTTTGGGAAGCTAAGAAACAACTCGCTCTGCACAGTGCTCTTACAGCCTACTGGGAACATCTCTTACAAAGGCCTGTGAATCGCTGTTTCTTTGCAGGCCTGATCTGGCTGAAGTAGAACTTCTGCTCTGGGTGTGATACATTGCCCTAGAGCTGAAAGGCACAACGTGCAGGCTTCTTTCCAAAGGGCGAGTTGGGCCCCAAAGCATCTTGCTACCAGCTCTTTGGGAAGCTAAGAAACAACTCGCTCTGCACAGTGCTCTTACAGCCTACCAGGAACATCTCTTACAAAGGGCTGTGAAACGCAGTTTCTTTGCAGGCCTGAGCTGGCTGAAGTAGAACTTCTGCTCTGGGTGTGCTACATTGTCCTAGAGCTGAAAGGCTCAACCTGCAGGCTTCTTTCCTAAGGGCGAGTTGGGCCCCACAGCATCTTGCTTCCAGCTCTTTGGGAAGCTAAGAAACAACTCGCTCTGCACAGTGCTATTACAGCCTACCTGGAACATCTCTTACAAAGGCCTGTGAAACGCAGTTTCTTTTCAGGCCTGATCTGGCTGAAGTAGAACTTCTGCTCTGGGTGTGCTACATGGCCCTAGAGCTGAAAGGCACAACGTGCAGGCTTCTTTCCAAAGGGCGAGTTGTGCCCCACAGCATCTTGCTTCCAGCTCTTTGGGAAGCTAAGAAAAAACTCGCTCTGCGCAGCGCTCTTCCAGCCGACCGGGAACATCTCTTACAAAGGCCTGTGAAACGCAGTTTCTTTGCAGGCTTGATCTGGCTGAAGTAGAACTTCTGCTCTGGGTGTGCTACATGGCCCTAGAGCTGAAAGGCACAACGTGCAGGCTTCTTTCCAAAGGGCGACTTGGGCCCCAAAGCGTCTTGCTCCCAGTTCTTTGGGAAGCTAAGAAACAACTCGCTCTGCACAGTGCTCTTACAGCCTACCGGGAACATCTCTTACAAAGGCCTGTGAAACGCAGTTTCTTTGCAGGCCTGATCTGGCTCAAGTAGAACTTCTGCTCTGCGTGTGCTACATTGCCCTAGAGCGGAAAGGCACAACGTGCAGTCTTCTTTCCAAAGGGCGAGTTGGGCCCCAAAGCATCTTGCTTCCAGCTCTTTGGGAAGCTAAGAAACAACTCGCTCTGCACAGTGCTCTTACAGCCTACCGGGAACATCGCTTACAAAGGCCTGTGAAACGCAGTTTCTTTGCAGGCCTGATCTGACTGAAGTAGAACTTCTGCTCTGGGTGTGCTACATTGCCCTAGAGCTGAAAGGCACAACGTGCAAGGCTCTTTCCTAAGGGCGAGTTGGGCCCCAAAGCATCTTGCTTCCAGCTCTTTGGGAAGCTAAGAAACAACTCGCTCTGCACAGTGCTCTTACAGCCTACCGGAAACATCTCTTAGAAAGGCCTGTGAAACGCAGTTTCTTTGCAGGACTGATCTGGCTGAAGTAGAACTTCTGCTCTGGGTGTGCTACATTGGCCTAGAGCTGAAAGGCTCAACGTGCAGGCTTCTTTCCAAAGGGCGAGTTGGGCCCCAAAGCATCTTGCTTCCAGCTCTTTGGGAAGCCAAGAAACAACTCGCTCTGCACAGTGCTCTTACAGCCTACCGGGAACATCTCTTACAAAGGCCTGTGAAACGCAGTTTCTTTGCAGGCCTGATCTGGCTGAAGTAGAACTTCTGCTCTGGGTGTGCTACATTGCCCTAGAGCTGAAAGGCACAACGTGCAGGCTTCTTTCCAAAGGGCGAGTTGGGGCCCAAAGCATCTTGCTTCCAGCTCTTTGGGAAGCTAAGAAACAACTCGCTCTGCACAGTCCTCTTACAGCCTACCGGGAACATCTCTTACAAAGGCCTGTGAAACGCAGTTTCTTTGCAGGCCTGATCTGGCTGAAGTAGAACTTCTGCTCTGGGTGTGCTACATGGCCCTAGAGCTGAAAGGCACAACGTGCAGGCTTCTTTCCAAAGGGCGAGTTGGGCCCCAATGCATCTTGCTTCCAGATCTTTGGGAAGCTAAGAAACAACTCGCTCTGCAAGATGCTCTTACAGCCTACCGGGAACATCTCTTACAAAGGCCTGTGAAACGCACTTTCTTTTCAGGCCTGATGTGGCTGAACTAGAACTTCTGCTTTGGGTGTGCTACATGGCCCTAGAGCTGAAAGGCAAACCGTGCAGACTTCTTTCCAAAGGGCGAGTTGGGCCCCAAAGCATCTTGCTTCCAGCTCTTTGGGAAGCTAAGAAACAACTCGCTCGGCACAGTGCTCATACAGCCTACCGGGAACATCTCTTACAAAGGCCTGTGAAACGCTGTTTCTTTGCAGGCCTGATCTGGCTGAAGTAGAACTTCTGCTCTGGGTGTGCTACATGGCCCTAGAGCTGAAAGGCACAACGTGCAGGCTTCTTTCCGAAGGGCGAGTTGGGCCCCAAAGCATCTTGCTTCCAGCTCTTTGGGAAGCTAAGAAACAACTCGCTCGGCACAGTGCTCATACAGCCTACCGGGAACATCTCTTACAAAGGCCTGTGAAACGCTGTTTCTTTGCATGCCTGATCTGGCTGAAGTAGAACTTCTGCTCTGGGTGTGCTACATGGCCCTAGAGCTGAAAGGCACAACGTGCAGGCTTCTTTCCAAAGGGCGAGTTGGGCCCCAAAGCCTCTTGCTTCTAGCTCTTTGGGAAGCTAAGAAACAACTCGCTGTGCGTAGTGCGCTTACAGCCTACCGGGAACATCTCTTACAAAGGACTGTGAAACGCAGTTTCTTTGCAGGCCTGATCTGGCTGAAGTAGAACTTCTGCTCTGGGTGTGCTACATTGACCTAGAGCTGAAAGGCACAACGTGCAGGCTTCTTTCCAAAGGGCGAGTTGGGCCCCACAGCATCTTGGTTCCACCTCTTTGGGAAGCTAAGAAACAACTCGCTCTGCACAGTGCTATTACAGCCTACCGGGAACATCTCTTACAAAGGCCTGTGAAACGCAGTTTCTTTGCAGGCCTCATCTGGCTGAAGTAGAACTTCTGCTCTGGGTGTGCTACATGGCCCTAGAGCTGAAAGGCACAACGTGCAGGCTTCTTTCCAAAGGGCGAGTTGGGCCCCACAGCATCTTGCTTCCAGCTCTTTGGAAAGCTAAGAAACAACTCGCTCTGCACAGTGCTCTTCCAGCCGACCGGGAACATCTCTTACAAAGGCCTGTGAAACGCAGTTTCTTTGCAGGCTTGATCTGGCTGAAGTAGAACTTCTGCTCTGGGTGTGCTACATGGCCCTAGAGCTGAAGGGCACAACGTGCAGGCTTCTTTCCAAAGGGCGACTTGGGCCCCAAAGCGTCTTGCTCCCAGTTCTTTGGGAAGCTAAGAAACAACTCGCTCTGCACAGTGCTCTTACAGCCTACCGGGAACATCTCTTACAAAGGCCTGTGAAACGCAGTTTCTTTGCAGGCCTGATCTGGCTCAAGTAGAACTTCTGCTCTGCGTGTGCTACATTGCCCTAGAGCGGAAAGGCACAACGTGCAGTCTTCTTTCCAAAGGGCGAGTTGGGCCCCAAAGCATCTTGCTTCCAGCTCTTTGGGAAGCTAAGAAACAACTCGCTCTGCACAGTGCTCTTACAGCCTACCGGGAACATCGCTTACAAAGGCCTGTGAAACGCAGTTTCTTTGCAGGCCTGATCTGACTGAAGTAGAACTTCTGCTCTGGGTGTGCTACATTGCCCTAGAGCTGAAAGGCACAACGTGCAAGGCTCTTTCCTAAGGGCGAGTTGGGCCCCAAAGCATCTTGCTTCCAGCTCTTTGGGAAGCTAAGAAACAACTCGCTCTGCACAGTGCTCTTACAGCCTACCGGAAACATCTCTTAGAAAGGCCTGTGAAACGCAGTTTCTTTGCAGGACTGATCTGGCTGAAGTAGAACTTCTGCTCTGGGTGTGCTACATTGGCCTAGAGCTGAAAGGCTCAACGTGCAGGCTTCTTTCCAAAGGGCGAGTTGGGCCCCAAAGCATCTTGCTTCCAGCTCTTTGGGAAGCCAAGAAACAACTCGCTCTGCACAGTGCTCTTACAGCCTACCGGGAACATCTCTTACAAAGGCCTGTGAAACGCAGTTTCTTTGCAGGCCTGATCTGGCTGAAGTAGAACTTCTGCTCTGGGTGTGCTACATTGCCCTAGAGCTGAAAGGCACAACGTGCAGGCTTCTTTCCAAAGGGCGAGTTGGGGCCCAAAGCATCTTGCTTCCAGCTCTTTGGGAAGCTAAGAAACAACTCGCTCTGCACAGTCCTCTTACAGCCTACCGGGAACATCTCTTACAAAGGCCTGTGAAACGCAGTTTCTTTGCAGGCCTGATCTGGCTGAAGTAGAACTTCTGCTCTGGGTGTGCAACATGGCCCTAGAGCTGAAAGGCACAACGTGCAGGCTTCTTTCCAAAGGGCGAGTTGGGCCCCAATGCATCTTGCTTCCAGATCTTTGGGAAGCTAAGAAACAACTCGCTCTGCAAGATGCTCTTACAGCCTACCGGGAACATCTCTTACAAAGGCCTGTGAAACGCACTTTCTTTTCAGGCCTGATGTGGCTGAACTAGAACTTCTGCTTTGGGTGTGCTACATGGCCCTAGAGCTGAAAGGCAAACCGTGCAGACTTCTTTCCAAAGGGCGAGTTGGGCCCCAAAGCATCTTGCTTCCAGCTCTTTGGGAAGCTAAGAAACAACTCGCTCGGCACAGTGCTCATACAGCCTACCGGGAACATCTCTTACAAAGGCCTGTGAAACGCTGTTTCTTTGCAGGCCTGATCTGGCTGAAGTAGAACTTCTGCTCTGGGTGTGCTACATGGCCCTAGAGCTGAAAGGCACAACGTGCAGGCTTCTTTCCGAAGGGCGAGTTGGGCCCCAAAGCATCTTGCTTCCAGCTCTTTGGGAAGCTAAGAAACAACTCGCTCGGCACAGTGCTCATACAGCCTACCGGGAACATCTCTTACAAAGGCCTGTGAAACGCTGTTTCTTTGCATGCCTGATCTGGCTGAAGTAGAACTTCTGCTCTGGGTGTGCTACATGGCCCTAGAGCTGAAAGGCACAACGTGCAGGCTTCTTTCCAAAGGGCGAGTTGGGCCCCAAAGCCTCTTGCTTCTAGCTCTTTGGGAAGCTAAGAAACAACTCGCTGTGCGTAGTGCGCTTACAGCCTACCGGGAACATCTCTTACAAAGGACTGTGAAACGCAGTTTCTTTGCAGGCCTGATCTGGCTGAAGTAGAACTTCTGCTCTGGGTGTGCTACATTGACCTAGAGCTGAAAGGCACAACGTGCAGGCTTCTTTCCAAAGGGCGAGTTGGGCCCCACAGCATCTTGGTTCCACCTCTTTGGGAAGCTAAGAAACAACTCGCTCTGCACAGTGCTATTACAGCCTAACGGGAACATCTCTTACAAAGGCCTGTGAAACGCAGTTTCTTTGCAGGCTTGATCTGGCTGAAGTAGAACTTCTGCTCTGGGTGTGCTACATGGCCCTAGAGCTGAAAGGCACAACGTGCAGGCTTCTTTCCAAAGGGCGACTTGGGCCCCAAAGCGTCTTGCTCCCAGTTCTTTGGGAAGCTAAGAAACAACTCGCTCTGCACAGTGCTCTTACAGCCTACCGGGAACATCTCTTACAAAGGCCTGTGAAACGCAGTTTCTTTGCAGGCCTGATCTGGCTCAAGTAGAACTTCTGCTCTGCGTGTGCTACATTGCCCTAGAGCGGAAAGGCACAACGTGCAGTCTTCTTTCCAAAGGGCGAGTTTGGCCCCAACGCATCTTGCTTCCAGCTCTTTGGGAAGCTAAGAAACAACTCGCTCTGCACAGTGCTCTTACAGCCTACCGGGAACATCGCTTACAAAGGCCTGTGAAACGCAGTTTCTTTGCAGGCCTGATCTGACTGAAGTAGAACTTCTGCTCTGGGTGTGCTACATTGCCCTAGAGCTGAAAGGCACAACGTGCAAGGCTCTTTCCTAAGGGCGAGTTGGGCCCCAAAGCATCTTGCTTCCAGCTCTTTGGGAAGCTAAGAAACAACTCGCTCTGCACAGTGCTCTTACAGCCTACCGGAAACATCTCTTAGAAAGGCCTGTGAAACGCAGTTTCTTTGCAGGACTGATCTGGCTGAAGTAGAACTTCTGCTCTGGGTGTGCTACATTGGCCTAGAGCTGAAAGGCTCAACGTGCAGGCTTCTTTCCAAAGGGCGAGTTGGGCCCCAAAGCATCTTGCTTCCAGCTCTTTGGGAAGCCAAGAAACAACTCGCTCTGCACAGTGCTCTTACAGCCTACCGGGAACATCTCTTACAAAGGCCTGTGAAACGCAGTTTCTTTGCAGGCCTGATCTGGCTGAAGTAGAACTTCTGCTCTGGGTGTGCTACATTGCCCTAGAGCTGAAAGGCACAACGTGCATGCTTCTTTCCAAAGGGCGAGTTGGGGCCCAAAGCATCTTGCTTCCAGCTCTTTGGGAAGCTAAGAAACAACTCGCTCGGCACAGTGCTCATACAGCCTACCGGGAACATCTCTTACAAAGGCCTGTGAAACGCAGTTTCTTTGCAGGCCTGATCTGGCTGAAGTAGAACTTCTGCTCTGGGTGTGCTACATGGCCCTAGAGCTGAAAGGCACAACGTGCAGGCTTCTTTCCAAAGGGCGAGTTGGGCCCCAATGCATCTTGCTTCCAGATCTTTGGGCATGCCTGATCTGGCTGAGGTAGAACTTCTGCTCTGGGTGTGCTACATGGCCCTAGAGCTGAAAGGCACAACGTGCAGGCTTCTTTCCAAAGGGCGAGTTGGGCCCCAAAGCCTCTTGCTTCTAGCTCTTTGGGAAGCTAAGAAACAACTCGCTGTGCGTAGTGCGCTTACAGCCTACCGGGAACATCTCTTACAAAGGACTGTGAAACGCAGTTTCTTTGCAGGCCTGATCTGGCTGAAGTAGAACTTCTGCTCTGGGTGTGCTACATTGACCTAGAGCTGAAAGGCACAACGTGCAGGCTTCTTTCCAAAGGGCGAGTTGGGCCCCACAGCATCTTGGTTCCACCTCTTTGGGAAGCTAAGAAACAACTCGCTCTGCACAGTGCTATTACAGCCTACAGGGAACATCTCTTACAAAGGCCTGTGAAACGCAGTTTCTTTGCAGGCCTCATCTGGATGAAGTAGAACTTCTGCTCTGGGTGTGCTACATGGCCCTAGAGCTGAAAGGCACAACGTGCAGGCTTCTTTCCAAAGGGCGAGTTGGGCCCCACAGCATCTTGCTTCCAGCTCTTTGGAAAGCTAAGAAACAACTCGGTCTGCACAGTGCTCTTACAGCCTACCGGGAACATCTCTTACAAAGGCCTGTGAAACGCAGTTTCTTTGCAGGCCTGATCTGGCTGAACTAGAACTTCTTCTCTGGGTGTGCTACAAGGCCCTAGAGCTGACAGGCACAACGTGCAGGCTTCTTTCCAAAGGGCGAGTTGGGCCCCAAAGCATCTTGCTTCCAGCTCTTTGGGAAGCTAAGAAACAACTCGCTCTGCACAGTGCTCTTACAGCCTACTGGGAACATCTCTTACAAAGGCCTGTGAATCGCTGTTTCTTTGCAGGCCTGATCTGGCTGAAGTAGAACTTCTGCTCTGGGTGTGATACATTGCCCTAGAGCTGAAAGGCACAACGTGCAGGCTTCTTTCCAAAGGGCGAGTTGGGCCCCAAAGCATCTTGCTACCAGCTCTTTGGGAAGCTAAGAAACAACTCGCTCTGCACAGTGCTCTTACAGCCTACCAGGAACATCTCTTACAAAGGGCTGTGAAACGCAGTTTCTTTGCAGGCCTGAGCTGGCTGAAGTAGAACTTCTGCTCTGGGTGTGCTACATTGTCCTAGAGCTGAAAGGCTCAACCTGCAGGCTTCTTTCCTAAGGGCGAGTTGGGCCCCACAGCATCTTGCTTCCAGCTCTTTGGGAAGCTAAGAAACAACTCGCTCTGCGCAGTGCTATTACAGCCTACCTGGAACATCTCTTACAAAGGCCTGTGAAACGCAGTTTCTTTTCAGGCCTGATCTGGCTGAAGTAGAACTTCTGCTCTGGGTGTGCTACATGGCCCTAGAGCTGAAAGGCACAACGTGCAAGGCTCTTTCCTAAGGGCGAGTTGGGCCCCAAAGCATCTTGCTTCCAGCTCTTTGGGAAGCTAAGAAACAACTCGCTCTGCACAGTGCTCTTACAGCCTACCGGAAACATCTCTTAGAAAGGCCTGTGAAACGCAGTTTCTTTGCAGGACTGATCTGGCTGAAGTAGAACTTCTGCTCTGGGTGTGCTACATTGGCCTAGAGCTGAAAGGCTCAACGTGCAGGCTTCTTTCCAAAGGGCGAGTTGGGCCCCAAAGCATCTTGCTTCCAGCTCTTTGGGAAGCCAAGAAACAACTCGCTCTGCACAGTGCTCTTACAGCCTACCGGGAACATCTCTTACAAAGGCCTGTGAAACGCAGTTCCTTAGCAGGCTTGATCTGCCTGAAGTAGAACTTCTGCTCTGGGTGTGCTACATGGCCCTAGAGCTGAAAGGCACAACGTGCAGGCTTCTTTCCAAAGGGCGAGTTGGGCCCCAAAGCATCTTGCTTCCAGCTCTTTGGGATGGTAAGAAACAACTCGCTCTGCACAGTGCTCTTACAGCCTACCGGGAGCATCACTTACAAAGGCCTGTGAAATGCAGTTTCTTTGCAGGCATGATCTGGCTGAAGTAGAACTTCTGCTCTGGGTGTGCTACATTGCCCTAGAGCTGAAAGGCACAACGTGCAGGCTTCTTTCCAAAGGGGGAGTTGGGACCCAAAGCATCTTGCTTCCAGCTCTTTGGGAAGCTAAGAAACAACTCGCTGTGCGCAGTGCTCTTACAGCCTACCGGGAACATCTCTTACAAAGGCCTGTGAAACGCAGTTTCTTTGCAGGCCTGATCTGGCAGAAGTAGAACTTCTGCTCTGGGTGTGCTACATTGTCCTAGAGCTGAAAGACTCAACCTGCAGGCTATTTTCCAACGGCGAGATGGGCCACAAAGTATCTTGCTTCCAGCTCTTTGGGAAGCTAAGAAACAACTCGCTGTGCGCAATGCTCTTACAGCCGACCGGGAACATCTCTTACAAAAGCCTGTGAAACGCAGTTTCTTTGCAGGCCTGATCTGGCTGAAGTAGAACTTCTGCTCTGGGTGTGCTACATGGCCCTAGAGCTGAAAGTCACAACGTGCAGCATTCTTTCCAAAGGGCGAGTTGGGCCCCAAAGCATCTTGCTTCCAGCTCTTTGGGAAGCTAAGGAACAACTCGCTCTGCACAGTGCTCTTATAGCATACCGGGAACATCTCTTACAAACGTCTGTGAAACGCAGTTTCTTTTCAGGCCTGAGCCGGCTGAAGTAGAACTTCTGCTCTGGGTGTGCTACATTGCCCTAGAGCGGAAAGGCACAACGTGCATGATTCTTTCCAATGGGCGAGTTGGGCCGCAAAGCATCTTGCTTCCAGCTCTTTGGGAAGCTAAGAAACAACTCGCTCTGCACAGTGCTCTTACAGCCTACCGGGAACATCTCTTACAAAGGCCTGTGAAACGCAGTTTCTTTGCAGGCCTGATCTGGCTGAAGTAGAACTTCTGCTCTGGGTGTGCTACATTGCCCTAGAGCTGAAAGGCACAACGTGCAGGCTTCTTTCCAAAGGGCGAGTTGGGCCCCAAAGCATCTTGCTTCCAGCTCTTTGGGAAGCTAAGAAACAACTCGCTGTGCGCAGTGCTCTTACAGCCTACAGGGAACATCTCTTACAAAGGCCTGTGAAACGCAGTTTCTTTGCAGGCCTGACTGGCTGAAGTAGAACTTCTGCTCTGGGTGTGCTACATGGCCCTAGAGCTGAAAGGCACAACGTGCAGGCTTCTTTCCAAAGGGCGAGTTGGGCCCCAAAGCATCTTGCTTCCAGCTCTTTGGGATGGTAAGAAACAACTCGCTCTGCACAGTGCTCTTAAAGCCTACCGGGAGCATCACTTACAAAGGCCTGTGAAATGCAGTTTCTTTGCAGGCCTGATCTGGCTGAAGTAGAACTTCTGCTCTGGGTGTGCTACATTGCCCTAGAGCTGAAAGGCACAACGTGCAGGCTTCTTTCCAAAGGGGGAATTGGGACCCAAAGCATCTTGCTTCCAGCTCTTTGGGAAGCTAAGAAACAACTCGCTGTGCGCAGTGCTCTTACAGCCTACCGGGAACATCTCTTACAAAGGCCTGTGAAACGCAGTTTCTTTGCAGGCCTGAGCTGGCTGAAGTAGAACTTCTTCTCTGGGTGTGCTACATTGCCCTAGAGCTGAAAGGCACAACGTGCATGCTTCTTTTCAAAGGGCGAGTTGGGCCCCAAAGCATCTTGCTTCCAGCTCTTTGGGAAGCTGAGAAACACCTCGCTCTGCGCAGTGCTCTTACAGCCTACTGGGAACATCTCTTACAAAGGCCTGTGAAACGCAGTTTCTTTGCAGGCCTGATCTGGCTGAAGTAGAACTTCTGCACTGGGTGTGATACATTGCCCTAGAGCTGAAAGGCACAACGTGCAGGCTTCTTTCCAAAGGGCGAGTTGGGCCCCACAGCATCTTGCTTCCAGCTCTTTGGGAAGCTAAGAAACAACTCGCTCTGCACAGTGCTCTTACAGCCTACCAGGAACATCTCTTACAAAGGGCTGTGAAACGCAGTTTCTTTGCAGGCCTGAGCTGGCTGAAGTAGAACTTCTGCTCTGGTTGTGCTACATTGTCCTAGAGCTGAAAGGCTCAACCTGCAGGCTTCTTTCCTAAGGGCGAGTTGGGCCCCACAGCATCTTGCTTCCAGCTCTTTGGGAAGCTAAGAAACAACTCGCTCTGCGCAGTGCTATTACAGCCTACCTGGAACATCTCTTACAAAGGCCTGTGAAACGCAGTTTCTTTTCAGGCCTGATCTGGCTGAAGTAGAACTTCTGCTCTGGGTGTGCTACATGGCCCTAGAGCTGAAAGGCACAACGTGCAGGCTTCTTTCCAAAGGGCGAGTTGTGCCCCACAGCATCTTGCTTCCAGCTCTTTGGGAAGCTAAGAAAAAACTCGCTCTGCGCAGCGCTCTTTCAGCCGACCGGGAACATCTCTTACAAAGAACTGTGAAACGCAGTTTCTTTGCAGGCTTGATCTGGCTGAAGTAGAACTTCTGCTCTGGGTGTGCTACATTGCCCTAGAGCTGAAAGGCACAACGTGCAGGCTTCTTTCCAAAGGGGGAGTTGGGACCCAAAGCATCTTGCTTCCAGCTCTTTGGGAAGCTAAGAAACAACTCGCTGTGCGCAGTGCTCTTACAGCCTACCGGGAACATCTCTTACAAAGGCCTGTGAAACGCAGTTTCTTTGCAGGCCTGATCTGGCTGAAGTAGAACTTCTGCTCTGGGTGTGCTACATTGCCCTAGAGCTGAAAGGCACAACGTGCAAGGCTCTTTCCTAAGGGCGAGTTGGGCCCCAAAGCATCTTGCTTCCAGCTCTTTGGGAAGCTAAGAAACAACTCGCTCTGCACAGTGCACTTACAGCCTACCGGGAACATCGCTTACAAAGGCCTGTGAAACGAAGTTTCTTTGCAGGCCTGATCTGACTGAAGTAGAACTTCTGCCATGGGTGTGCTACATTGCCCTAGAGCTGAAAGGCACAACGTGCAAGGCTCTTTCCTAAGGGCGAGTTGGGCCCCAAAGCATCTTGCTTCCAGCTCTTTGGGAAGCTAAGAAACAACTCGCTCTGCACAGTGCTCTTACAGCCTACCGGAAACATCTCTTACAAAGGCCTGTGAAACGCAGTTTCTTTGCAGGCCTGATCTGGCTGAAGTAGAACTTCTGCTCTGGGTGTGCTACATGGCCCTAGAGCTGAAAGGCACAACGTGCAAGGCTTCTTTCCAAAGGGCGAGTTGGGCCCCAAAGCATCTTGCTTCCAGCTCTTTCGGATGGTAAGAAACAACTCGCTCTGCACAGTGCTCTTACAGCCTACCGGGAGCATCACTTACAAAGGCCTGTGAAATGCAGTTTCTTTGCAGGCCTGATCTGGCTGAAGTAGAACTTCTGCTCTGGGTGTGCTACATTGCCCTAGAGCTGAAAGGCACAACGTGCAGGCTTCTTTCCAAAGGGGGAGTTGGGACCCAAAGCATCTTGCTTCCAGCTCTTTGGGAAGCTAAGAAAAAACTCGCTGTGCGCAGTGCTCTTACAGCCTACCGGGAACATCTCTTACAAAGGCCTGTGAAACGCAGTTTCTTTGCAGGCCTGATCTGGCTGAAGTAGAACTTCTGCTCTGGGTGTGCTACATTGTCCTAGAGCTGAAAGACTCAACCTGCAGGCTATTTTCCAAGGGCGAGATGGGCCACAAAGTATCTTGCTTCCAGCTCTTTGGGAAGCTAAGAAACAACTCGCTGTGCGCAATGCTCTTACAGCCGACCGGGAACATCTCTTACAAAAGCCTGTGAAACGCAGTTTCTTTGCAGGCCTGATCTGGCTGAAGTAGAACTTCTGCTCTGGGTGTGCTACATGGCCCTAGATGTGAAAGTCACAACGTGCAGGCTTCTTTCCAAAGGGCGAGTTGGGCCCCAAAGCATCTTGCTTCCAGCTCTTTGGTAAGCTAAGGAACAACTCGCTCTGCACAGTGCTCTTATAGCATACCGGGAACATCTCTTACAAACGTCTGTGAAACGCAGTTTCTTTTCAGGCCTGAGCTGGCTGAAGTAGAACTTCTGCTCTGGGTGTGCTACATTGCCCTAGAGCGGAAAGGCACAACGTGCATGATTCTTTCCAATGGGCGAGTTGGGCCGCAAAGCATCTTGCTTCCAGCTCTTTGGGAAGCTAAGAAACAACTCGCTCTGCACAGTGCTCTTACAGCCTACCGGGAACATATCTTACAAAGGCCTGTGAAACGCAGTTTCTTTGCAGGCCTGATCTGGCTGAAGTAGAACTTCTGCTCTGGGTGTGCTACATGGCCCTAGAGCTGAAAGGCACAACGTGCAGGATTCTTTCCAAAGGGCGAGTTGGGCCCCAAAGCATCTTGCTTCCAGCTCTTTGGGATGGTAAGAAACAACTCGCTCTGCACAGTGCTCTTACAGCCTACCGGGAGCATCACTTACAAAGGCCTGTGAAATGCAGTTTCTTTGCAGGCCTGATCTGGCTGAAGTAGAACTTCTGCTCTGGGTGTGCTACATTGCCCTAGAGCTGAAAGGCACAACGTGCAGGCTTCTTTCCAAAGGGGGAATTGGGACCCAAAGCATCTTGCTTCCAGCTCTTTGGGAAGCTAAGAAACAACTCGCTGTGCGCAGTGCTCTTACAGCCTACCGGGAACATCTCTTACAAAGGCCTGTGAAACGCAGTTTCTTTGCAGGCCTGAGCTGGCTGAAGTAGAACTTCTTCTCTGGGTGTGCTACATTGCCCTAGAGCTGAAAGGCACAACGTGCATGCTTCTTTTCAAAGGGCGAGCTGGGCCCCAAGGCATCTTGCTTCCAGCTCTTTGGGAAGCTAAGAAACACCTCGCTCTGCGCAGTGCTCTTACAGCCTACTGGGAACATCTCTTACAAAGGCCTGTGAAACGCAGTTTCTTTGCAGGCCTGATCTGGCTGAAGTAGAACTTCTGCACTGGGTGTGCTACATGGCCCTAGAGCTGAAAGGCACAACGTGCAGTCTTCTTTCCAAAGGGCGAGTTGGGCCCCAAAGCATCTTGCTTCCAGCTCTTTGGGAAGCTAAGAAACAACTCGCTCTGCGCAGTGCTCTTACAGCCTACCGGGAACACCTCTTACAAAGGCCTGTGAAACGCAGTTTCTTTGCAGGCCTGATCTGGCTGAAGTAGAACTTCTGCTCTGGGTGTGCTACATTGCCCTAGAGCTGAAAGGCACAACGTGCATGCTTCTTTCCAAAGGGCGAGTTGGGCCCCAAAGCATCTTGCTTCCAGCTCTTTGGGAAGCTAAGAAACAACTCGCTCTGCGCAGTGCTCTTACAGCCTACTGGGAACATCTCTTACAAAGGCCTGTGATACGCAGTTTCTTTGCAGGCCTGATCTGGCTGAAGTAGAACTTCTGCACTGGTTGTGCTACATGGCCCTAGAGCTGAAAGGCACAACGTGCAGGCTTCTTTCCAAAGGGCGAGTTGGGCAACAAAGCATCTTGCTTCCAGCTCTTTGGGAAGCTAAGAAACATCTCGCTGTGCGCAGTGCTCTTACAGCCTACCGGGAACATCTCTTACAAAGGACTGTGAAACGCAGTTTCTTTGCAGGCCTGATCTGGCTGAAGTAGAACTTCTGCTCTGCGTGTGCTACATTGCCCTAGAGCGGAAAGGCACAACGTGCATGCTTCTTTCCAAAGGGTGAGTTGGGCCGCAAAACATCCTGCTTCCAGCTCTTTGGGAAGCTAAGAAACAACTCGCTCTGCACAGTGCTCTTACAGCCTACAGGGAACATCTCTTACAAACGTCTGTGAAACGCAGTTTCTTTGCAGGCATGATCTGGCTGAAGTAGAACTTCTGCAATGCGTGTGCTACATGGCCCTAGAGATGAAAGGCACAACGTGCAGGATTCTTTCCAAAGGGCGAGTTGGGCCCCAAAGCATCTTGCTTCCAGCTCTTTGGGCCGCTAAGAAACAGCTCGCTCTGCACAGTGCTCTTACAGCCTACCGGGAGCATCACTTACAAAGGCCTGTGAAATGCAGTTTCTTTGCAGGCCTGATCTGGCTGAAGTAGAACTTCTGCTCTGGGTGTGCTACATTGCCCTAGAGCTGAAAGGCACAACGTGCAGGCTTCTTTCCAAAGGGCGAGTTGGGGCCCAAAGCATCTTGCTTCCAGCTCTTTGGGAAGCCAAGAAACAACTCGCTCTGCACAGTCCTCTTACAGCCTACCGGGAACATCTCTTACAAAGGCGTGTGAAACGCAGTTTCTTTGCAGGCCTGATCTGGCTGAAGTAGAACTTCTGCTCTGGGTGTGCTACATGGCCCTAGAGCTGAAAGGCACAACGTGCAGGCTTCTTTCCAAAGGGCGAGTTGGGCCCCAATGCATCTTGCTTCCAGATCTTTGGGAAGCTAAGAAACAACTCGCTCTGCAAGATGCTCTTACAGCCTACCGGGAACATCTCTTACAAAGGCCTGTGAAACGCACTTTCTTTTCAGGCCTGATGTGGCTGAACTAGAACTTCTGCTTTGGGTGTGCTACATGGCCCTAGAGCTGAAAGGCAAACCGTGCAGACTTCTTTCCAAAGGGCGAGTTGGGCCCCAAAGCATCTTGCTTCCAGCTCTTTGGGAAGCTAAGAAACAACTCGCTCGGCACAGTGCTCATACAGCCTACCGGGAACATCTCTTACAAAGGCCTGTGAAACGCTGTTTCTTTGCAGGCCTGATCTGGCTGAAGTAGAACTTCTGCTCTGGGTGTGCTACATGGCCCTAGAGCTGAAAGGCACAACGTGCAGGCTTCTTTCCAAAGGGCGAGTTGGGCCCCAAAGCATCTTGCTTCCAGCTCTTTGGGAAGCTAAGAAACAACTCGCTCTGCACAGTGCTCTTACAGCCTACTGGGAACATCTCTTACAAAGGCCTGTGAATCGCTGTTTCTTTGCAGGCCTGATCTGGCTGAAGTAGAACTTCTGCTCTGGGTGTGATACATTGCCCTAGAGCTGAAAGGCACAACGTGCAGGCTTCTTTCCAAAGGGCGAGTTGGGCCCCACAGCATCTTGCTACCAGCTCTTTGGGAAGCTAAGAAACAACTCGCTCTGCACAGTGCTCTTACAGCCTACCAGGAACATCTCTTACAAAGGGCTGTGAAACGCAGTTTCTTTGCAGGCCTGAGCTGGCTGAAGTAGAACTTCTGCTCTGGGTGTGCTACATTGTCCTAGAGCTGAAAGGCTCAACCTGCAGGCTTCTTTCCTAAGGGCGAGTTGGGCCCCACAGCATCTTGCTTCCAGCTCTTTGGGAAGCTAAGAAACAACTCGCTCTGCGCAGTGCTATTACAGCCTACCTGGAACATCTCTTACAAAGGCCTGTGAAACGCAGTTTCTTTTCAGGCCTGATCTGGCTGAAGTAGAACTTCTGCTCTGGGTGTGCTACATGGCCCTAGAGCTGAAAGGCACAACGTGCAGGCTTCTTTCCAAAGGGCGAGTTGTGCCCCACAGCATCTTGCTTCCAGCTCTTTGGGAAGCTAAGAAAAAACTCGCTCTGCGCAGCGCTCTTCCAGCCGACCGGGAACATCTCTTACAAAGGCCTGTGAAACGCAGTTTCTTTGCAGGCTTGATCTGGCTGAAGTAGAACTTCTGCTCTGGGTGTGCTACATGGCCCTAGAGCTGAAAGGCACAACGTGCAGGCTTCTTTCCAAAGGGCGACTTGGGCCCCAAAGCGTCTTGCTCCCAGTTCTTTGGGAAGCTAAGAAACAACTCGCTCTGCACAGTGCTCTTACAGCCTACCGGGAACATCTCTTACAAAGGCCTGTGAAACGCAGTTTCTTTGCAGGCCTGATCTGGCTGAAGTAGAACTTCTGCTCTGCGAGTGCTACATTGCCCTAGAGCGGAAAGGCACAACGTGCAGTCTTCTTTCCAAAGGGCGAGTTGGGCCCCAAAGCATCTTGCTTCCAGCTCTTTGGGAAGCTAAGAAACAACTCGCTCTGCACAGTGCTCTTACAGCCTACCGGGAACATCGCTTACAAAGGCCTGTGAAACGCAGTTTCTTTGCAGGCCTGATCTGACTGAAGTAGAACTTCTGCTCTGGGTGTGCTACATTGCCCTAGAGCTGAAAGGCACAACGTGCAAGGCTCTTTCCTAAGGGTGAGTTGGGCCCCAAAGCATCTTGCTTCCAGCTCTTTGGGAAGCTAAGAAACAACTCGCTCTGCACAGTGCTCTTACAGCCTACCGGGAACATCTCTTAGAAAGGCCTGTGAAACGCAGTTTCTTTGCAGGACTGATCTGGCTGAAGTAGAACTTCTGCTCTGGGTGTGCTACATTGGCCTAGAGCTGAAAGGCTCAACGTGCAGGCTTCTTTCCAAAGGGCGAGTTGGGCCCCAAAGCATCTTGCTTCCAGCTCTTTGGGAAGCCAAGAAACAACTCGCTCTGCACAGTGCTCTTACAGCCTACCGGGAACATCTCTTACAAAGGCCTGTGAAACGCAGTTTCTTTGCAGGCCTGATCTGCCTGAAGTAGAACTTCTGCTCTGGGTGTGCTACATGGCCCTAGAGCTGAAAGGCACAACGTGCAGGCTTCTTTCCAAAGGGCGAGTTGGGCCCCAAAGCATCTTGCTTCCAGCTCTTTGGGATGGTAAGAAACAACTCGCTCTGCACAGTGCTCTTACAGCCTACCGGGAGCATCACTTACAAAGGCCTGTGAAATGCAGTTTCTTTGCAGGCCTGATCTGGCTGAAGTAGAACTTCTGCTGTGGGTGTGCTACATTGCCCTAGAGCTGAAAGGCACAACGTGCAGGCTTCTTTCCAAAGGGGGAGTTGGGACCCAAAGCATCTTGCTTCCAGCTCTTTGGGAAGCTAAGAAACAACTCGCTGTGCGCAGTGCTCTTACAGCCTACCGGGAACATCTCTTACAAAGGCCTGTGAAACGCAGTTTCTTTGCAGGCCTGATCTGGCTGAATTAGAACTTCTGCTCTGGGTGTGCTACATTGTCCTAGAGCTGAAGGACTCAACCTGCAGGCTATTTTCCAAGGGCGAGATGGGCCACAAAGTATCTTGCTTCCAGCTCTTTGGGAAGCTAAGAAACAACTCGCTGTGCGCAATGCTCTTACAGCCGACCGGGAACATCTCTTACAAAAGCCTGTGAAACGCAGTTTCTTTGCAGGCCTGATCTGGCTGAAGTAGAACTTCTGCTCTGGGTGTGCTACATGGCCCTAGAGCTGAAAGTCACAACGTGCAGCATTCTTTCCAAAGGGCGAGTTGGGCCCCAAAGCATCTTGCTTCCAGCTCTTTGGGAAGCTAAGGAACAACTCGCTCTGCACAGTGCTCTTATAGCATACCGGGAACATCTCTTACAAACGTCTGTGAAACGCAGTTTCTTTTCAGGCCTGAGCCGGCTGAAGTAGAACTTCTGCTCTGGGTGTGCTACATTGCCCTAGAGCGGAAAGGCACAACGTGCATGATTCTTTCCAATGGGCGAGTTGGGCCGCAAAGCATCTTGCTTCCAGCTCTTTGGGAAGCTAAGAAACAACTCGCTCTGCACAGTGCTCTTACAGCCTACCGGGAACATCTCTTACAAAGGCCTGTGAAACGCAGTTTCTTTGCAGGCCTGATCTGGCTGAAGTAGAACTTCTGCTCTGGGTGTGCTACATTGCCCTAGAGCTGAAAGGCACAACGTGCAGGCTTCTTTCCAAAGGGCGAGTTGGGCCCCAAAGCATCTTGCTTCCAGCTCTTTGGGAAGCTAAGAAACAACTCGCTGTGCGCAGTGCTCTTACAGCCTACAGGGAACATCTCTTACAAAGGCCTGTGAAAGGCAGTTTCTTTGCAGGCCTCATCTGGCTGAAGTAGAACTTCTGCTCTGGGTGTGCTACATGGCCCTAGAGCTGAAAGGCACAACGTGCAGGCTTCTTTCCAAAGGGCGAGTTGGGCCCCAAAGCATCTTGCTTCCAGCTCTTTGGGATGGTAAGAAACAACTCGCTCTGCACAGTGCTCTTACAGCCTACCGGGAGCATCACTTACAAAGGCCTGTGAAATGCAGTTTCTTTGCAGGCCTGATCTGGCTGAAGTAGAACTTCTGCTCTGGGTGTGCTACATTGCCCTAGAGCTGAAAGGCACAACGTGCAGGCTTCTTTCCAAAGGGGGAATTGGGACCCAAAGCATCTTGCTTCCAGCTCTTTGGGAAGCTAAGAAACAACTCGCTGTGCGCAGTGCTCTTACAGCCTACCGGGAACATCTCTTACAAAGGCCTGTGAAACGCAGTTTCTTTGCAGGCCTGAGCTGGCTGAAGTAGAACTTCTTCTCTGGGTGTGCTACATTGCCCTAGAGCTGAAAGACACAACGTGCATGCTTCTTTTCAAAGGGCGAGTTGGGCCCCAAAGCATCTTGCTTCCAGCTCTTTGGGAAGCTAAGAAACACCTCGCTCTGCGCAGTGCTCTTACAGCCTACTGGGAACATCTCTTACAAAGGCCTGTTAAACGCAGTTTCTTTGCAGGCCTGATCTGGCTGAAGTAGAACTTCTGCACTGGGTGTGATACATTGCCATAGAGCTGAAAGGCACAACGTGCAGGCTTCTTTCCAAAGGGCGAGTTGGGCCCCACAGCATCTTGCTTCCAGCTCTTTGGGAAGCTAAGAAACAACTCGCTCTGCACAGTGCTCTTACAGCCTACCAGGAACATCTCTTACAAAGGGCTGTGAAACGCAGTTTCTTTGCAGGCCTGAGCTGGCTGAAGTAGAACTTCTGCTCTGGGTGTGCTACATTGTCCTACAGCTGAAAGGCTCAACCTGCAGGCTTCTTTCCTAAGGGCGAGTTGGGCCCCACAGCATCTTGCTTCCAGCTCTTTGGGAAGCTAAGAAACAACTCGCTCTGCGCAGTGCTATTACAGCCTACCTGGAACATCTCTTACAAAGGCCTGTGAAACGCAGTTTCTTTTCAGGCCTGATCTGGCTGAAGTAGAACTTCTGCTCTGGGTGTGCTACATGGCCCTAGAGCTGAAAGGCACAACGTGCAGGCTTCTTTCCAAAGGGCGAGTTGTGCCCCACAGCATCTTGCTTCCAGCTCTTTGGGAAGCTAAGAAAAAACTCGCTCTGCGCAGCGCTCTTCCAGCCGACCGGGAACATCTCTTACAAAGGACTGTGAAACGCAGTTTCTTTGCAGGCTTGATCTGGCTGAAGTAGAACTTCTGCTCTGGGTGTGCTACATTGCCCTAGAGCTGAAAGGCACAACGTGCAGGCTTCTTTTCAAAGGGGGAGTTGGGACCCAAAGCATCTTGCTTCCAGCTCTTTGGGAAGCTAAGAAACAACTCGCTGTGCGCAGTGCTCTTACAGCCTACCGGGAACATCTCTTACAAAGGCCTGTGAAACGCAGTTTCTTTGCAGGCCTGATCTGGCTGAAGTAGAACTTCTGCTCTGGGTGTGCTACATTGTCCTAGAGCTGAAAGACTCAACCTGCAGGCTATTTTCCAAGGGCGAGATGGGCCACAAAGTATCTTGCTTCCAGCTCTTTGGGAAGCTAAGAAACAACTCGCTGTGCGCAATGCTCTTACAGCCGACCGGGAACATCTCTTACAAAAGCCTGTGAAACGCAGTTTCTTTGCAGGCCTGATCTGGCTGAAGTAGAACTTCTGCTCTGAGTGTGCTACATGGCCCTAGAGCTGAAAGTCACAACGTGCAGCATTCTTTCCAAAGGGCGAGTTGGGCCCCAAAGCATCTTGCTTCCAGCTCTTTGGGAAGCTAAGGAACAACTCGCTCTGCACAGTGCTCTTATAGCATACCGGGAACATCTCTTACAAACGTCTGTGAAACGCAGTTTCTTTTCAGGCCTGAGCTGGCTGAAGTAGAACTTCTGCTTTGGGTGTGCTACATGGCCATAGAGCTGAAAGGCACAACGTGCAGGCTTCTTTCCAAAGGGCGAGTTGGGCCCCAAAGCGTCTTGCTTCCAGTTCTTTGGGAAGCTAAGAAACAACTCGCTCTGCACAGTGCTCTTACAGCCTACCGGGAACATCTCTTACAAAGGCCTGTGAAACGCAGTTTCTTTGCAGGCCTGATCTGGCTCAAGTAGAACTTCTGCTCTGCGTGTGCTACATTGCCCTAGAGCTGCAAGGCACAAAGTGCTGTCTTCTTTCCAAAGGGCGAGTTGGGCCCCAAAGCATCTTGCTTCCAGCTCTTTGGGAAGCTAAGAAACAACTCGCTCTGCACAGTGCTCTTACAGCCTACCGGAAACATCTCTTAGAAAGGCCTGTGAAACGCAGTTTCTTTGCAAGACTGATCTGGCTGAAGTAGAACTTCTGCTCTGGGTGTGCTACATTGGCCTAGAGCTGAAAGGCTCAACGTGCAGGCTTCTTTCCAAAGGGCGAGTTGGGCCCCAAAGCATCTTGCTTCCAGCTCTTTGGGAAGCCAAGAAACAGCTCGCTCTGCACAGTGCTCTTACAGCCTACCGGGAACATCTCTTACAAAGGCCTGTGAAACGCAGTTTCTTTGCAGGCCTGATCTGACTGAAGTAGAACTTCTGCTCTGGGTGTGCTACATGGCCCTAGAGCTGAAAGGCACAACGTGCAGGCTTCTTTCCAAAGGGCGAGTTGGGCCCCAAAGCATCTTGCTTCCAGCTCTCTGGGATGGTAAGAAACAACTCGCTCTGCACAGTGCTCTTACAGCCTACCGGGAGCATCACTTACAAAGGCCTGTGAAATGCAGTTTCTTTGCAGGCCTGATCTGGCTGAAGTAGAACTTCTGCTCTGGGTGTGCTACATTGCCCTAGAGCTGAAAGGCACAACGTGCAGGCTTCTTTACAAAGGGCGAGTTGGGCCCCAAAGCATCTTGCTTCCAGCTCTTTGGGAAGCTAAGAAACAACTCGCTGTGCGCAGTGCTCTTACAGCCTACCGGGAACATCTCTTACAAAGGCCTGTGAAACGCAGTTTCTTTGCAGGCCTGATCTGGCTGAAGTAGAACTTCTGCTCTGGGTGTGCTACATTGTCCTAGAGCTGAAAGACTCAACCTGCAGGCTATTTTCCAAGGGCGAGATGGGCCACAAAGTATCTTGCTTACAGCTCTTTGGGAAGCTAAGAAACAACTCGCTGTGCGCAATGCTCTTACAGCCGACCGGGAACATGTCTTACAAAAGCCTGTGAAACGCAGTTTCTTTGCAGGCCTGATCTGGCTGAAGTAGAACTTCTGCTCTGGGTGTGCTACATGGCCCTAGAGCTGAAAGTCACAACGTGCAGGCTTATTTCCAAAGGGCGAGTTGGGCCCCAAAGCATCTTGCTTCCAGCTCTTTGGGAAGCTAAGGAACAACTCGCTCTGCACAGTGCTCTTACAGCCTACCGGGAACATCTCTTACAAAGGCCTGTGAAACGCAGTTTCTTTGCAGGCCTGATCTGCCTGAAGTAGAACTTCTGCTCTGGGTGTGCTACATGGCCCTAGAGCTGAAAGGCACAACGTGCAGGCTTCTTTCCAAAGGGTGAGTTGGGCCCCAAAGCATCTTGCTTCCAGCTCTTTGGGATGGTAAGAAACAACTCGCTCTGCACAGTGCTCTTACAGCCTACCGGGAGCATCACTTACAAAGGCCTGTGAAATGCAGTTTCTTTGCAGGCCTGATCTGGCTGAAGTAGAACTTCTGCTCTGGGTGTGCTACATTGCCCTAGAGCTGATAGGCACAACGTGCAGGCTTCTTTCCAAAGGGGGAGTTGGGACCCAAAGCATCTTGCTTCCAGCTCTTTGGGAAGCTAAGAAACAACTCGCTGTGCGCAGTGCTCTTACAGCCTACCGGGAACATCTCTTACAAAGGCCTGTGAAACGCAGTTTCTTTGCAGGCCTGATCTGGCTGAAGTAGAACTTCTGCTCTGGGTGTGCTACATTGTCCTAGAGCTGAAAGACTCAACCTGCAGGCTATTTTCCAAGGGCGAGATGGGCCACAAAGTATCTTGCTTCCAGCTCTTTGGGAAGCTAAGAAACAACTCGCTGTGCGCAATGCTCTTACAGCCGACCGGGAACATCTCTTACAAAAGCCTGTGAAACGCAGTTTCTTTGCAGGCCTGATCTGGCTGAAGTAGAACTTCTGCTCTGGGTGTGCTACATGGCCCTAGAGCTGAAAGTCACAACGTGCAGGCTTCTTTCCAAAGGGCGAGTTGGGCCCCAAAGCATCTTGCTTCCAGCTCTTTGGGAAGCTAAGGAACAACTCGCTCTGCACAGTGCTCTTATAGCATACCGGGAACATCTCTTACAAACGTCTGTGAAACGCAGTTTCTTTTCAGGCCTGAGCTGGCTGAAGTAGAACTTCTGCTCTGGGTGTGCTACATTGCCCTAGAGCGGAAAGGCACAACGTGCATGATTCTTTCCAATGGGCGAGTTGGGCCGCAAAGCATCTTGCTTCCAGCTCTTTGGGAAGCTAAGAAACAACTCGCTCTGCACAGTGCTCTTACAGCCTACCGGGAACATATCTTACAAAGGCCTGTGAAACGCAGTTTCTTTGCAGGCCTTATCTGGCTGAAGTAGAACTTCTGCTCTGGGTGTGCTACATTGCCCTAGAGCTGAAAGGCACAACGTGCAGGCTTCTTTCCAAAGGGCGAGTTGGGCCCCAAAGCATCTTGCTTCCAGCTCTTTGGGAACCTAAGAAAGAACTCGCTGTGCGCAGTGCTCTTACAGCCTACAGGGAACATCTCTTACAAAGGCCTGTGAAACGCAGTTTCTTTGCAGGCCTGATCTGGCTGAAGTAGAACTTCTGCTCTGGGTGTGCTACATGGCCCTAGAGCTGAAAGGCACCACATGCAGTCTTCTTTCCAAAGGGCGAGTTGGGCCCCAAAGCATCTTGCTTCCAGCTCTTTGGGAAGCTAAGAAACAACTCGCTCTGCGCAGTGCTCTTACAGCCTACCTGGAACATCTGTTATAAAGGCCTGTGAAACGCAGTTCCTTTGCAGGCCTGATCTGGCTGAAGTAGAACTTCTGCTCTGGGTGTGCTACATGGCCCTAGAGCTGAAAGGCACAACGTGCATGCTTCTTTCCAAAGGGCGAGTTGGGCCCCAAAGCATCTTGCTTCCAGCTCTTTGGGAAGCTAAGAAACAACTCGCTCTGCGCAGTTCCCTTACAGCCTACTGGGAACATCTCTTACAAAGGCCTGTGATACGCAGTTTCTTTGCAGGCCTGATCTGGCTGAAGTAGAACTTCTGCACTGGTTGTGCTACATGGCCCTAGAGCTGAAAGGCACAACGTGCAGGCTTCTTTCCAAAGGGCGAGTTGGGCAACAAAGCATCTTGCTTCCAGCTCTTTGGGCCGCTAAGAAACAACTCGCTCTGCACAGTCCTCTTACAGCCTACCGGGAACATCTCTTACAAAGGCCTGTGAAACGCAGTTTCTTTGCAGGCCTGATCTGGCTGAAGTAGAACTTCTGCTCTGGGTGTGCTACATGGCCCTAGAGCTGAAAGGCACAACGTGCAGGCTTCTTTCCAAAGGGCGAGTTGGGCAACAAAGCATCTTGCTTCCAGCTCTTTGGGCCGCTAAGAAACAACTCGCTCTGCACAGTCCTCTTACAGCCTACCGGGAACATCTCTTACAAAGGCCTGTGAAACGCAGTTTCTTTGCAGGCCTGATCTGGCTGAAGTAGAACTTCTGCTCTGGGTGTGCTACATTGACCTAGAGCTGAAAGGCACAACGTGCAGGCTTCTTTCCAAAGGGCGAGTTGGGCCCCACAGCATCTTGGTTCCACCTCTTTGGGAAGCTAAGAAACAACTCGCTCTGCACAGTGCTATTACAGCCTACCGGGAACATCTCTTACAAAGGCCTGTGAAACGCAGTTTCTTTGCAGGCCTCATCTGGCTGAAGTAGAACTTCTGCTCTGGGTGTGCTACATGGCCCTAGAGCTGAAAGGCACAACGTGCAGGCTTCTTTCCAAAGGGCGAGTTGGGCCCCACAGCATCTTGCTTCCAGCTCTTTGGAAAGCTAAGAAACAACTCGCTCTGCACAGTGCTCTTACAGCCTACCGGGAACATCTCTTACAAAGGCCTGTGAAACGCAGTTTCTTTGCAGGCCTGATGTGGCTGAACTAGAACTTCTTGTCTGGGTGTGCTACAAGGCCCTAGAGCTGACAGGCACAACGTGCAGGCTTCTTTCCAAAGGGCGAGTTGGGCCCCACAGCATCTTGCTTCCAGCTCTTTGGGAAGCTAAGAAACAACTCGCTCTGCACAGTGCTCTTACAGCCTACTGGGAACATCTCTTACAAAGGCCTGTGAATCGCTGTTTCTTTGCAGGCCTGATCTGGCTGAAGTAGAACTTCTGCTCTGGGTGTGATACATTGCCCTAGAGCTGAAAGGCAAAACGTGCAGGCTTCTTTCCAAAGGGCGAGTTGGGCCCCACAGCATCTTGCTTCCAGCTCTTTGGGAAGCTAAGAAACAACTCGCTCTGCACAGTGCTCTTACAGCCTACCAGGAACATCTCTTACAAAGGGCTGTGAAACGCAGTTTCTTTGCAGGCCTGAGCTGGCTGAAGTAGAACTTCTGCTCTGGGTGTGCTACATTGTCCTAGAGCTGAAAGGCTCAACCTGCAGGCTTCTTTCCTAAGGGCGAGTTGGGCCCCACAGCATCTTGCTTCCAGCTCTTTGGGAAGCTAAGAAACAACTCGCTCTGCGCAGTGCTATTACAGCCTACCTGGAACATCTCTTACAAAGGCCTGTGAAACGCAGTTTCTTTTCAGGCCTCATCTGGCTGAAGTAGAACTTCTGCTCTGGGTGTGCTACATGGCCCTAGAGCTGAAAGGCACAACGTGCAGGCTTCTTTCCAAAGGGCGAGTTGTGCCCCACAGCATCTTGCTTCCAGCTCTTTGGGAAGCTAAGAAAAAACTCGCTCTGCGCAGCGCTCTTCCAGCCGACCGGGAACATCTCTTACAAAGGCCTGTGAAACGCAGTTTCTTTGCAGGCTTGATCTGGCTGAAGTAGAACTTCTGCTCTGGGTGTGCTACATGGCCCTAGAGCTGAAAGGCACAACGTGCAGGCTTCTTTCCAAAGGGCGAGTTGGGCCCCAAAGCGTCTTGCTTCCAGTTCTTTGGGAAGCTAAGAAACAACTCGCTCTGCACAGTGCTCTTACAGCCTACCGGGAACATCTCTTACAAAGGCCTGTGAAACGCAGTTTCTTTGCAGGCCTGATCTGGCTCAAGTAGAACTTCTGCTCTGCGTGTGCTACATTGCCCTAGAGCGGAAAGGCACAACGTGCAGTCTTCTTTCCAAAGGGCGAGTTGGGCCCCAAAGCATCTTGCTTCCAGCTCTTTGGGAAGCTAAGAAACAACTCGCTCTGCACAGTGCTCTTACAGCCTACCGGGAACATCGCTTACAAAGGCCTGTGAAACGCAGTTTCTTTGCAGGCCTGATCTGACTGAAGTAGAACTTCTGCTCTGGGTGTGCTACATTGCCCTAGAGCTGAAAGGCACAACGTGCAAGGCTCTTTCCTAAGGGCGAGTTGGGCCCCAAAGCATCTTGCTTCCAGCTCTTTGGGAAGCTAAGAAACAACTCGCTCTGCACAGTGCCCTT
Organism: Equus przewalskii; assembly: GCF_037783145.1. Taxonomy (NCBI): domain Eukaryota; kingdom Metazoa; phylum Chordata; class Mammalia; order Perissodactyla; family Equidae; genus Equus; species Equus przewalskii. The sequence continues at coordinate 16,475,909 of NC_091841.1, read as the reverse complement.
ACAGCCTACCGGAAACATCTCTTAGAAAGGCCTGTGAAACGCAGTTTCTTTGCAGGACTGATCTGGCTGAAGTAGAACTTCTGCTCTGGGTGTGCTACATTGGCCTAGAGCTGAAAGGCTCAACGTGCAGGCTTCTTTCCAAAGGGCGAGTTGGGCCCCAAAGCATCTTGCTTCCAGCTCTTTGGGAAGCCAAGAAACAACTCGCTCTGCACAGTGCTCTTACAGCCTACCGGGAACATCTCTTACAAAGGCCTGTGAAACGCAGTTTCTTTGCAGGCCTGATCTGCCTGAAGTAGAACTTCTGCTCTGGGTGTGCTACATGGCCCTAGAGCTGAAAGGCACAACGTGCAGGCTTCTTTCCAAAGGGCGAGTTGGGCCCCAAAGCATCTTGCTTCCAGCTCTTTGGGATGGTAAGAAACAACTCGCTCTGCACAGTGCTCTTACAGCCTACCGGGAGCATCACTTACAAAGGCCTGTGAAATGCAGTTTCTTTGCAGGCCTGATCTGGCTGAAGTAGAACTTCTGCTCTGGGTGTGCTACATTGCCCTAGAGCTGAAAGGCACAACGTGCAGGCTTCTTGCCAAAGGGGGAGTTGGGACCCAAAGCATCTTGCTTCCAGCTCTTTGGGAAGCTAAGAAACAACTCGCTGTGCGCAGTGCTCTTACAGCCTACCGGGAACATCTCTTACAAAGGCCTGTGAAACGCAGTTTCTTTGCAGGCCTGATCTGGCTGAAGTAGAACTTCTGCTCTGGGTGTGCTACATTGTCCTAGAGCTGAAAGACTCAACCGGCAGGCTATTTTCCAAGGGCGAGATGGGCCACAAAGTATCTTGCTTCCAGCTCTTTGGGAAGCTAAGAAACAACTCGCTGTGCGCAATGCTCTTACAGCCGACCGGGAACATCTCTTACAAAAGCCTGTGAAACGCAGTTTCTTTGCAGGCCTGATCTGGCTGAAGTAGCACTTCTGCTCTGGGTGTGCTACATGGCCCTAGAGCTGAAAGTCACAACGTGCAGGCTTCTTTCCAAAGGGCGAGTTGGGCCCCAAAGCATCTTGCTTCCAGCTCTTTGGGAAGCTAAGGAACAACTCGCTCTGCACAGTGCTCTTATAGCATACCGGGAACATCTCTTACAAACGTCTGTGAAACGCAGTTTCTTTTCAGGCCTGAGCTGGCTGAAGTAGAACTTCTGCTCTGGGTGTGCTACATTGCCCTAGAGCGGAAAGGCACAACGTGCATGATTCTTTCCAATGGGCGAGTTGGGCCGCAAAGCATCTTGCTTCCAGCTCTTTGGGAAGCTAAGAAACAACTCGCTCTGCACAGTGCTCTTACAGCCTACCGGGAACATCTCTTACAAAGGCCTGTGAAACGCAGTTTCTTTGCAGGCCTGATCTGGCTGAAGTAGAACTTCTGCTCTGGGTGTGCTACATTGCCCTAGAGCTGAAAGGCACAACGTGCAGGCTTCTTTCCAAAGGGCGAGTTGGGCCCCAAAGCATCTTGCTTCCAGCTCTTTGGGAAGCTAAGAAACAACTCGCTGTGCGCAGTGCTCTTACAGCCTACAGGGAACATCTCTTACAAAGGCCTGTGAAACGCAGTTTCTTTGCAGGCCTGATCTGGCTGAAGTAGAACTTCTGCTCTGGGTGTGCTACATGGCCCTAGAGCTGAAAGGCACAACGTGCAGGCTTCTTTCCAAAGGGCGAGTTGGGCCCCAAAGCATCTTGCTTCCAGCTCTTTGGGATGGTAAGAAACAACTCGCTCTGCACAGTGCTCTTACAGCCTACCGGGAGCATCACTTACAAAGGCCTGTGAAATGCAGTTTCTTTGCAGGCCTGATCTGGCTGAAGTAGAACTTCTGCTCTGGGTGTGCTACATTGCCCTAGAGCTGAAAGGCACAACGTGCAGGCTTCTTTCCAAAGGGGGAATTGGGACCCAAAGCATCTTGCTTCCAGCTCTTTGGGAAGCTAAGAAACAACTCGCTGTGCGCAGTGCTCTTACAGCCTACCGGGAACATCTCTTACAAAGGCCTGTGAAACGCAGTTTCTTTGCAGGCCTGAGCTGGCTGAAGTAGAACTTCTTCTCTGGGTGTGCTACATTGCCCTAGAGCTGAAAGGCACAACGTGCATGCTTCTTTTCAAAGGGCGAGTTGGGCCCCAAAGCATCTTGCTTCCAGCTCTTTGGGAAGCTAAGAAACACCTCGCTCTGCGCAGTGCTCTTACAGCCTACAGGGAACATCTCTTACAAAGGCCTGTGAAACGCAGTTTCTTTGCAGGCCTGATCTGGCTGAAGTAGAACTTCTGCACTGGGTGTGCTACATGGCCCTAGAGCTGAAAGGCACAACGTGCAGGCTTCTTTCCAAAGGGCGAGTTGGGCCCCAAAGCATCTTGCTTCCAGCTCTTTGGGAAGCTTAGAAAAAACTCGCTGTGCGCAGTGCTCTTACAGCCTACCGGGAACACCTCTTACAAAGGCCTGTGAAACGCAGTTTCTTTGCAGGCCTGATCTGGCTGAAGTAGAACTTCTGCTCTGGGTGTGCTACATTGTCCTAGAGCTGAAAGACTCAACCTGCAGGCTATTTTCCAAGGGCGAGATGGGCCACAAAGTATCTTGCTTCCAGCTCTTTGGGAAGCTAAGAAACAACTCGCTGTGCGCAATGCTCTTACAGCCTACCGGGAACATATCTTACAAAAGCCTGTGAAACGCAGTTTCTTTGCAGGCCTGATCTGGCTGAAGTAGAACTTCTGCTCTGGGTGTGCTACATGGCCCTAGAGCTGAAAGGCACAACGTGCAGTCTTCTTTCCAAAGGGCGAGTTGGGCCCCAAAGCATCTTGCTTCCAGCTCTTTGGGAAGCTAAGAAACAACTCGCTCTGCGCAGTGCTCTTACAGCCTACCTGGAACATCTCTTACAAAGGCCTGTGAAACGCAGTTCCTTTGCAGGCCTGATCTGGCTGAAGTAGAACTTCTGCTCTGGGTGTGCTACATGGCCCTAGAGCTGAAAGGCACAACGTGCAGGATTCTTTCCAAATTGGTGAGTTGGGCCGCAAAACATCCTGCTTCCAGCTCTTTGGGAAGCTAAGAAACAACTCGCTCTGCACAGTGCTCTTACAGCCTACAGGGAACATCTCTTACAAACGTCTGGTAAACGCAGTTTCTTTGCAGGCCTGATCTGGCTGAAGTAGAATTTCTGCAATGCGTGTGCTACATGGCCCTAGAGATGAAAGGCACAACGTGCAGGATTCTTTCCAAAGGGCGAGTTGGGCCCCAAAGCATTTTGCTTCCAGCTCTTTGGGCCGCTAAGAAACAACTCGCTCTGCACAGTGCTCTTACAGCCTACCGGGAGCATCTCTTACAAAGGGCTGTGAAATGCAGTTTCTTTGCAGGCCTGATCTGGCTGAAGTAGAACTTCTGCTCTGGGTGTGCTACATTGTAGTAGAGCTGAAAGGCTCAAATTGCAGGCTATTTTCCAAAGGCGAGTTCGGCCTCAAAGTATCTTGCTTCCAGCTCTTTGGGAAGCTAAGAAACAACTCGCTCTGCACAGTGCTCTTACAGCCTACCGGGAACATATCTTACAAAGGACTGTGAAACGCAGTTTCTTTGCAGGCCTGATCTGGCTGAAGTAGAACTTCTGGTCTGGGTGTGCTACATGGCCCTAGAGCCGAAAGGCACAACGTGCAGGCTTCTTTCCAAAGGGCGAGTTGGGCCACAAAGCATCTTGCTTCCAGCTCTTTGGGAAGCTAAGAAACAACTCGCTGAGCGCAGTGCTCTTACAACCTACTGGGAGCATCTCTTACAAAGGCCTGTGAAACGCAGTTTCTTTGCAGGCCTGAGCTGGCTGAAGTAGAACTTCTGCTGTGGGTGTGCTACATTGCCCTAGAGCTGAAAGGCACAATGTGAAGGCTTCTTTCCAAAGGGCGAGTAGGGCCGCAAAGCATCTTGCTTCCAGCTCTTTGGAAAGCTAAGAAACAACTCGCTCTGCACAGTGCTCTTACAGCCTACCGGGAACATCTCTTACAAAGGCCTGTGAAACGCAGTTTCTTTGCAGGCCTGATCTGCCTGAAGTAGAACTTCTGCTCTGGGTTTGCTACATTGACCTAGAGCTGAAAGGCACAACGTGCAGGCTTCTTTCCAAAGGGCGAGTTGGGCCCCACAGCATCTTGCTTCCAGCTCTTTGGGAAGCTAAGAAACAACTCGCTCTGGGCAGTTCTCTTCCAGCCGACCGGGAACATCTCTTACAAAGGCCTGTGAAACGCAGTTTCTTTGCAGGCCTGATCTGGCTGAAGTAGAACTTCTGCTCTGGGTGTGCTACATGGCCCTAGAGCTGAAAGGCACAACGTGCAGGCTTCTTTCCAAAGGGCGAGTTGGGCCCCAAAGCATCTTGCTTCCAGCTCTTTGGGAAGCTAAGAAACAACTCGCTCTGCGCAGTGCTCTTACAGCCTACTGGGAACATCTCTTACAAAGGCCTGTGAAACGCAGTTCCTTTGCAGGCCTGATCTGGCTGAAGTAGAACTTCTGCTCTGGGTGTGCTACATGGCCCTAGAGCTGAAAGGCACAACGTGCATGCTTCTTTCCAAAGGGCGAGTTGGGCCCCAAAGCATCTTGCTTCCAGCTCTTTGGGAAGCTAAGAAACAACTCGCTCTGCGCAGTGCTCTTACAGCCTACTGGGAACATCTCTTACAAAGGCCTGTGATACGCAGTTTCTTTGCAGGCCTGATCTGGCTGAAGTAGAACTTCTGCACTGGTTGTGCTACATGGCCCTAGAGCTGAAAGGCACAACGTGCAGGCTTCTTTCCAAAGGGCGAGTTGGGCAACAAAGCATCTTGCTTCCAGCTCTTTGGGAAGCTAAGAAACATCTCGCTGTGCGCAGTGCTCTTACAGCCTACCGGGAACATCTCTTACAAAGGACTGTGAAACGCAGCTTCTTTGCAGGCCTGATCTGGCTGAAGTAGAACTTCTGCTCTGCGTGTGCTACATTGCCCTAGAGCGGAAAGGCACAACGTGCATGCTTCTTTCCAAAGGGTGAGTTGGGCCGCAAAACATCCTGCTTCCAGCTCTTTGGGAAGCTAAGAAACAACTTGCTCTGCACAGTGCTCTTACAGCCTACAGGGAACATCTCTTACAAACGTCTGTGAAACGCAGTTTCTTTGCAGGCATGATCTGGCTGAAGTAGAACTTCTGCAATGCGTGTGCTACATGGCCCTAGAGATGAAAGGCACAACGTGCAGGATTCTTTCCAAAGGGCGAGTTGGGCCCCAAAGCATCTTGCTTCCAGCTCTTTGGGCCGCTAAGAAACAACTCGCTCTGCACAGTGCTCTTACAGCCTACCGGGAGCATCACTTACAAAGGCCTGTGAAATGCAGTTTCTTTGCAGGCCTGATCTGGCTGAAGTAGAACTTCTGCTCTGGGTGTGCTACATTGCCCTAGAGCTGAAAGGCACAACGTGCAGGCTTCTTTCCAAAGGGCGAGTTGGGCCCCACAGCATCTTGCTTCCAGCTCTTTGGGAAGCTAAGAAACAACTCGCTCTGGGCAGTTCTCTTCCAGCCGACCGGGAACATCTCTTACAAAGGCCTGTGAAACGCAGTTTCTTTGCAGGCCTGATCTGGCTGAAGTAGAACTTCTGCTCTGGGTGTGCTACATGGCCCTAGAGCTGAAAGGCACAACGTGCAGGCTTCTTTCCAAAGGGCGAGTTGGGCCCCAAAGCATCTTGCTTCCAGCTCTTTGGGAAGCTAAGAAACAACTCGCTCTGCGCAGTGCTCTTACAGCCTACTGGGAACATATCTTACAAAGGCCTGTGAAACGCAGTTCCTTTGCAGGCCTGATCTGGCTGAAGTAGAACTTCTGCTCTGGGTGTGCTACATGGCCCTAGAGCTGAAAGGCACAACGTGCATGCTTCTTTCCAAAGGGCGAGTTGGGCCCCAAAGCATCTTGCTTCCAGCTCTTTGGGAAGCTAAGAAACAACTCGCTCTGCGCAGTGCTCTTACAGCCTACTGGGAACATCTCTTACAAAGGCCTGTGATACGCAGTTTCTTTGCAGGCCTGATCTGGCTGAAGTAGAACTTCTGCACTGGTTGTGCTACATGGCCCTAGAGCTGAAAGGCACAACGTGCAGGCTTCTTTCCAAAGGGCGAGTTGGGCAACAAAGCATCTTGCTTCCAGCTCTTTGGGAAGCTAAGAAACATCTCGCTGTGCGCAGTGCTCTTACAGCCTACCGGGAACATCTCTTACAAAGGACTGTGAAACGCAGCTTCTTTGCAGGCCTGATCTGGCTGAAGTAGAACTTCTGCTCTGGGTGTGCTACATTGTCCTAGAGCTGAAAGGCTCAAACTGCAGGCTATTTTCCAAAGGCGAGTTGGGCCCCAAAGTATCTTGCTTCCAGCTCTTTGGGAAGATAAGAAACAACTCGCTGTGCGCAGTGCTCTTACAGCCTACCGGGAACATCTCTTACAAAGGACTGTGAAACGCAGTTTCTTTGCAGGCCTGATCTGGCTGAAGTAGAACTTCTGCTCTGCGTGTGCTACTTTGCCCTAGAGCAGAAAGGCACAACGTGCAGGCTTCTTTCAATCGGGCGAGTTGGGCCGCAAATCATCTTGCTTCCAGCTCTTTGGGAAGCTAAGAAACAACTCGCTCTGCACAGTGCGCTTACAACTTACTGGGAACATCTCTTACAAAGGCCTGTGAAACGCAGTTTCTTTGCAGGCCTGATCTGGCTGAAGTAGAACTTCTGCTCTGGGTGTGCTACATGGCCCTAGAGATGAAAGGCACCACGTGCAGGCTTCTTTGCAAAGGGCGAGTTGGGCCCCAAAGCATCTTGCTTCCAGCTCTTTGGGAAGCTAAGAAACAACTCGCTCTGCACAGTGCTCTTACAGCCTACCGGGAGCATCTCTTACAAAGGCCTGTGAAACGCAGTTTCTTTGCAGGCCTCATCTGGCTGAAGTAGAACTTCTGCTCTGGGTGTGCTACATGGCCCTAGAGCTGAAAGGCACCACGTGCAGGCTTCTTTCCAAAGGGCGAGTAGGGCCCCAAAGGATCTTGCTTCCAGCTCTTTGGGAAGCTAAGAAACAACTCGCTCTGCGCAGTTCTCTTCCAGCCTACCGGGAACATCTCTTCCAAAGGCCTGTGAAACGCAGTTTCTTTGCAGGCCTGATCTGGCTGAAGTAGAACTTCTGCTCTGGGTGTGCTACATGGCCCTAGAGCTGAAAGGCACAACGTGCATGCTTCTTTCCAAAGGGCGAGTTGGGCCCCAAAGCATCTTGCTTCCAGCTCTTTGGGAAGCTAAGAAACAACTCGCTCTGTGCAGTGCTCTTACAGCCTACTGGGAACATCTCTTACAAAGGCCTGTGAAACGCAGTTTCTTTGCAGGCCTAATCTGGCTGAAGTAGATCTTCTGCACTGGTTGTGCTACATGGCCCTAGAGCTGAAAGGCACAACGTGCAGGCTTCTTTCCAAAGGGCGAGTTGGGCAACAAATCATCTTACTTCCAGCTCTTTGGGAAGCTAAGAAACATCTCGCTGTGCGCAGTGCTCTTACAGCCTACCGGGAACATCTCTTACAAAGGACTGTGAAACGCAGTTTCTTTGCAGGCCTGATCTGGCTGAAGTAGAACTTCTGCTCTGCGTGTGCTACATTGCCCTAGAGCGGAAAGGCACAACGTGCATGCTTCTTTCCAAAGGGTGAGTTGGGCCGCAAAACATCCTGCTTCCAGCTCTTTGGGAAGCTAAGAAACAACTCGCTCTGCACAGTGCTCTTACAGCCTACAGGGAACATCTCTTACAAACGTCTGTGAAACGCAGTTTCTTTGCAGGCATGATCTGGCTGAAGTAGAACTTCTGCAATGCGTGTGCTACATGGCCCTAGAGCTGAAAGGCACAACGTGCAGGCTTCTTTCCAAAGGGCGAGTTGGGCGCCAAAGCATCTTGCTTCCAGCTCTTTGGGCCGCTAAGAAACAACTCGCTCTGCACAGTGCTCTTACAGCCTACCGGGAGCATCACTTACAAAGGCCTGTGAAATGCAGTTTCTTTGCAGGCCTGATCTGGCTGAAGTAGAACTTCTGCTCTGGGTGTGCTACATGGCCCTAGAGCTGAATGGCACAACGTGCAGGCTTCTTTCCAAAGGGCAAGTTGGGCCCCAAAGCATCTTGATTAAAGCTCTTTGGAAGGTAAGAAACAACTCGCTCTGCACAGTGCTCTTACAGCCTACCGGGAACATCTCTTACAAATTTCTGTGAAACGCAGTTTCTTTGCAGGCCTAATCTGGCTGAAGTAGAACTTCTGCTCTGCGTGGGCTACATTGCCCTAGAGCGGAAAGGCACAACGTGCAGGCTTCTTTCCAACGGGCGAGTTGGGCCGCAAAGCATCTTGCTTCCAGCTCTTTGGGAAGCTAAGAAACAACTCGCTCTGCACAGTGCTCTTACAGCCTACCGGGAACATCTCTTCCAAAGGCCTGTGAAACGCAGTTTCTTTGCAGGCCTGATCTGGCTGAAGTAGGACTTCTGCTCTGGGTGTGCTACATGGCCCTAGAGCTGAAAGGCACAACGTGCAGGCTTCTTTCCAAAGGGCGAGTTGGGCCCCAAAGCATCTTGCTTCCAGCTCTTTGGGAAGCTAAGAAACAACTCGCTGTGTGCATTGCTCTTACAGCCTACCGGGAACATCTCTTACAAAGGCCTGTGAAACGCAGTTTCTTTGCAGGCCTGATCTGGCTGAAGTAGAACTTCTGCTCTGGGTGTGCTACATGGCCCTAGAGCTGAAAGGCACAACGTGCAGGCTTCTTTCCAAAGGGCAAGTTGGGCTCCAAAGCATCTTGCTTCCAGCTCTTTGGGACGCTAAGAAACAACTCGCTCTGCACAGTGCTCTTAGAGCCTACCGGGAGCATCAGTTACAAAGGCCTGTGAAACGCAGTTTCTTTGCAGGCCTGATCTGGCTGAAGTAGAACTTCTGCTCTGGGTGTGCTACATTGCCCTAGAGCTGAAAGGCTCAACGTGCATGCTTCTTTCCAAAGGGCGAGTTGGGCCCCAAAGCATCTTGCTTCCAGCTCTTTGGGAAGCTAAGAAACAACTCGCTCTGCGCAGTGCTCTTACAGCCTACCGGGAACATCTCTTACAAAGGACTGTGAGACGCAGTTTCATTGCAGGGCTGATCTGGCTGAAGTAGAACTTCTGCAATGCGTGTGCTACATGGCCCTAGAGCGGAAAGGCACAACGTGCATGCTTCTTTCCAAAGGGTGAGTTGGGCCGCAAAACATCCTGCTTCCAGCTCTTTGGGAAGCTAGGAAACAACTCGCTCTGCACAGTGCTCTAACAGCCTACAGGGAACATCTCTTACAAACGTCTGTGAAACGCAGTTTCTTTGCAGGCATGATCTGGCTGAAGTAGAACTTCTGCAATGCGTGTGCTACATGGCCCTAGAGATGAAAGGCACAAAGTTCAGGCTTCTTTCCAAAGGGCGAGTTGGGCCCCAAAGCATCTTGCTTCCAGCTCTTTGGGCCGCTAAGAAACAACTCGCTCTGCACAGTGCTCTTACAGCCTACCGGGAGCATCACTTACAAAGGCCTGTGAAATGCAGTTTCTTTGCAGGCCTGATCTGGCTGAAGTAGAACTTCTGCTCTGGGTGTGCTACATTGCCCTAGAGCTGAAAGGCACAACGTGCAGGCTTCTTTCCAAAGGGTGAGTTGGGCCCCAAAGCATCTTGCTTCCAGCTCTTTGGGAAGCTAAGAAACAACTCGCTGTGTGCAGTGCTCTTACAGCCTACCGGGAACATCTCTTACAAAGGCCTGTGAAACGCAGTTTCTTTGCAGGCCTGATCTGGCTGAAGTAGAACTTCTGCTCTGGGTGTGCTACATTGTCCTAGAGCTGAAAGGCTCAACCTGCAGGCTATTTTCCAAAGGGGAGTTGGGTCCCAAAGTACCTTGCTTCCAGCTCTTTGGGAAGCTAAGAAACAACTCCCTCTGCACAGTGCTCTTGCAGCCTACCAGGAACATCTCTTACAAAGGCCTGTGAAACGCAGTTTCTTTGCAGGCCTGATCTGGCTGAAGTAGAACTTCTGCTCTGGGTGTGCTACATGGCCCTAGAGCTGAAAGGCACAACGTGCAGGCTTCTTTCCAAAGGGCGAGTTGGGCCCCAAAGCATCTTGCTTCCAGCTCTTTGGGAAGCTAAGAAACAACTCGCTCTGCACAGTCCTCTTACAGCCTACCGGGAACATCTCTTACAAAGGCCTGTGAAACGCAGTTTCTTTGCAGGCCTGATGTGGCTGAACTAGAACTTCTGCTCTGGGTGTACTACATGGCCCTAGAGCTGAATGGCACAAGGTGCAGGCTTCTTTCCAAATGGCGAGTTGGGCCCCAAAGCATCTTGCTTCCAGCTCTTTGGGAAGCTAAGAAACAACTCGCTCTGCACAGTGCTCTTACAGCCTACCGGGAACATCTCTTACAAAGGCCTGTGAAACGCAGTTTCTTTGCAGGCCTGATCTGGCTGAAGTAGAACTTCTGCTCTGGGTGTGCTACATGGCCCTAGAGCTGAAAGGCACAACGTGCAGGCTTCTTTCCAAAGGGCAAGTTGGGCCCCAAAGCATCTTGATTAAAGCTCTTTGGAAGGTAAGAAACAACTCGCTCTGCACAGTGCTCTTACAGCCTACCGGGAATATCTCTTACAAATTTCTGTGAAACGCAGTTTCTTTGCAGGCCTAATCTGGCTGAAGTAGAACTTCTGCTCTGCGTGGGCTACATTGCCCTAGAGCGGAAAGGCACAACGTGCAGGCTTCTTTCCAACGGGCGAGTTGGGCCGCAAAGCATCTTGCTTCCAGCTCTTTGGGAAGCTAAGAAACAACTCGCTCTGCACAGTGCTCTTACAGCCTACCGGGAACATCTCTTCCAAAGGCCTGTGAAACGCAGTTTCTTTGCAGGCCTGATCTGGCTGAAGTAGGACTTCTGCTCTGGGTGTGCTACATGGCCCTAGAGCTGAAAGGCACAATGTGCAGGCTTCTTTCCAAAGGGCGAGTTGGGCCCCAAAGCATCTTGCTTCCAGCTCTTTGGGAAGCTAAGAAACAACTCGCTGTGTGCATTGCTCTTACAGCCTACCGGGAACATCTCTTACAAAGGCCTGTGAAACGCAGTTTCTTTGCAGGCCTGATCTGGCTGAAGTAGAACTTCTGCTCTGGGTGTGCTACATGGCCCTAGAGGTGAAAGGCACAACGTGCAGGCTTCTTTCCAAAGGGCAAGTTGGGCACCAAAGCATCTTGCTTCCAGCTCTTTGGGAAGCTAAGAAACAACTCGCTCTGCACAGTGCTCTTAGAGCCTACCGGCAGCATCAGTTACAAAGACCTGTGAAACGCAGTTTCTTTGCAGGCCTGAGCTGGCTGAAGTAGAACTTCTGCTCTGGGTGTGCTACATTGCCCTAGAGCTGAAAGGCTCAACGTGCATGCTTCTTTCCAAAGGGCGAGTTGGGCCCCAAAGCATCTTGCTTCCAGCTCTTTGGGAAGCTAAGAAACAACTCGCTCTGCGCAGTGCTCTTACAGCCTACTGGGAACATCTCTTACAAAGGCCTGTGAAACGCAGTTTCTTTGCAGGCCTGATCTGGCTGAAGTAGAACTTCTGGACTGGTTGTGCTACATGGGCCTAGAGCTGAAAGTCACAACGTGCAGGCTTCTTTCCAAAGCGCGAGTTGGGCAACAAAGCATCTTGCTTCCAGCTCTTTGGGAAGCTAAGAAACATCTCGGTGTGCGCAGTACTCTAACAGCCTACCGGGAACATCTCTTACAAAGGACTGTGAGACGCAGTTTCATTGCAGGGCTGATCTGGCTGAAGTAGAACTTCTGCAATGCGTGTGCTACATGGCCCTAGAGCGGAAAGGCACAACGTGCATGCTTCTTTCCAAAGGGTGAGTTGGGCCGCAAAACATCCTGCTTCCAGCTCTTTGGGAAGCTAGGAAACAACTCGCTCTGCACAGTGCTCTAACAGCCTACAGGGAACATCTCTTACAAACGTCTGTGAAACGCAGTTTCTTTGCAGGCATGATCTGGCTGAAGTAGAACTTCTGCAATGCGTGTGCTACATGCCCCTAGAGATGAAAGGCACAAAGTTCAGGCTTCTTTGCAAAGGGCGAGTTGGGCCCCAAAGCATCTTGCTTCCAGCTCTTTGGGCCGCTAAGAAACAACTCGCTCTGCACAGTGCTCTTACAGCCTACCGGGAGCATCACTTACAAAGGCCTGTGAAATGCAGTTTCTTTGCAGGCCTGATCTGGCTGAAGTAGAACTTCTGCTCTGGGTGTGCTACATGGCCCTAGAGCTGAAAGGCACAACGTGCAGGCTTCTTACCAAAGGGCGATTTGGGCCCCAAAGCGTCTTGCTTCCAGCTCTTTGGGAAGCTAAAAAACAACTCGCTGTGCGTAGTGCTCTTACAGCCTACCGGGAACATCTCTTACAAAGGCCTGTGAAACGCAGTTTCTTTGCAGGCCTGATCTGGCTAAAGTAGAACTTCTGCTCTGGGTGTGCTACATTGTCCTAGAGCTGAAAGGCTCAACCTGCAGGCTATTTTCCAAAGGCGAGTTGGACAACAAAGTATCTTGCTTCCAGCTCTTTGGGAAGCTAAGAAACAACTCGCTGTGCGCAGTGCTCTTACAGCCTACCGGGAACATCTCTTACAAAGGCCTGTGAATCGCAGTTTCTTTGCAGGCCTGATCTGGCTGAAGTAGAACTTCTGCTCTGGGTGTGCTACATGGCCCTAGAGCTGAAAGGCACAACGTGCAGGCTTCTTTCCAAAGGGCGAGTTGGGCCCCAAAGCATCTGGCTTCCAGCTCTTTGGGAAGCTAAGAAACAACTCGCTCTGCACAGTTCTCTTACAGCCTACCGGGAACATCTCTTACAAAGGCCTGTGAAACGCAGTTTCTTTGCAGGCCTGAGCTGGCTGAAGTAGAACTTCTGCTCTGCGTGTGCTACATTGCCCTAGAGTGGAAAGGCACAACGTGCATGCTTCTTTCCAACGGGCGAGTTGGGCCGCAAAGCATCTTGCTTCCAGCTCTTTGGGAAGCTAAGAAACAACTCGCTCTGCACAGTGCTCTTACAGCCTACCGGGAACATCTCTTACAAAGGCCTGTGAAACGCAGTTTCTTTGCAGGCCTGATCTGGCTGAAGTAGAACTTCTGCTCTGGGTGTGCTACATGGCCCTAGAGCTGAAAGGCAGAACGTGCAGGCTTCTTTCCAAAGGGCGAGTTGGGCCCCAAAGCATCTTGCTTCCAGCTCTTTGGGAAGCTAAGAAACAACTCGCTCTGCACAGTCCTCTTACAGCCTACCGGGAACATCTCTTACAAAGGCCTGTGAAACGCAGTTTCTTTGCAGGCCTGATGTGGCTGAACTAGAACTTCTGCTCTGGGTGTGCTGCATGGCCCTAGAGCTGAAAGGCACAACGTGCAGGCTTCTTTCCAAAGGGCGAGTTGGACCCCAAAGCATCTTGCTTCCAGCTCTTTGGGAAGCTAAGAACCAACTCGCTCTGCACAGTGCTCTTACAGCCTACCGGGAACATCTCTTACAAAGGCCTGTGAAACGCAGTTTCTTTGCAGGCCTGATCTGGCTGAAGTAGAACTTCTGCTCTGGGTGTGCTACATGGCCCTAGAGCTGAAAGGCACAACGTGCAGGCTTCTTTCCAAAGGGCGAGTTGGGCCCCAAAGCATCTTGCTTCCAGCTCTTTGGGAAGCTAAGAAACAACTCGCTCTGCACAGTGCTCTTACAGCCTACCGGGAATATCTCTTACAAATTTCTGTGAAACGCAGTTTCTTTGCAGGCCTAATCTGGCTGAAGTAGAACTTTTGCTCTGGGTGGGCTACATTGCCCTAGAGCGGAAAGGCACAACGTGCAGGCTTCTTTCCAACGGGAGAGTTGGGCCGCAAAGCATCTTGCTTCCAGCTCTTTCGGAAGCTAAGAAAGAACTCGCTCTGCGCAGTTCTCTTACAGCCTACCGGGAACATCTCTTACAAATGCCTGTGAAACGCAGTTTCTTTGCAGGCCTGAGCTGGCTGAAGTAGAACTTCTGCTCTGCGTGTGCTACATTGCCCTAGAGCGGAAAGGCACAACGTGCATGCTTCTATCCAACGGGAGAGTTGGGCCGCAAAGCATCTTGCTTCCAGCTCTTTGGGAAGCTAAGAAACAACTCGCTCTGCACAGTGCTCTTACAGCCTACCGGGAACATCTCTTACAAAGGCCTGTGAAACGCAGTTTCTTTGCAGGCCTGATCTGGCTGAAGTAGAACTTCTGCTCTGGGTGTGCTACATGGCCCTAGAGCTGAAAGGCACAACGTGCAGGCTTCTTTCTAAAGGGCGAGTTGGGCCCCAAAGCATCTTGCTTCCAGCTCTTTGGGAAGCTAAGAAACAACTCGCTCTGCACAGTCCTCTTACAGCCTACCGGGAACATCTCTTACAAAGGCCTGTGAAACGCAGTTTCTTTGCAGGCCTGATGTGGCTGAACTAGAACTTCTGCTCTGTGTGTGCCACATTGGCCTAGAGCTGAAAGGCACAACGTGCAGGCTTCTTTCCAAAGGGCGAGTTGGGCCCCAAAGCATCTTGCTTCCAGCTCTTTGGGAAGCTAAGAAACAACTCGCTCTGCACAGTGCTCTTACAGCCTACCGGGAACATGTCTTACAAAGGCCTGTGAAACGCAGTTTCTTTGCAGGCCTGATCAGGTTGAAGTAGATCTTAGCTCTGGGTGTGCTACATGGCCCTAGAGCTGAAAGGCACAACGTGCAGGCTTCTTTCCAAAGGGCGAGTTGGGCACCAAAGCATCTTGCTTCCAGCTCTTTGGGAAGATAAGAAACAACTCGCTCTGCACAGTGCTCTTACAGCCTACCGGTAACATCTCTTACAAAGGCCTGTGAAACGCAGTTTCTTTGCAGGCCTGATCTGGCTGAAGTAGAACTTCTGCTCTGCGTGGGCTACATTGCCCTAGAGCGGAAAGGCACAACGTGCAGGCTTCTTTCCAACGGGCGAGTTGGGCCCCAAAGCATCTTGCTTCCAGCTCTTTGGGAAGCTAAGAAACAACTCGCTCTGCACAGTGCTCTTACAGCCTACCGGGAGCATCTCTTAGAAAGGCCTGGGAAACGCAGTTTCTTTGCAGGCCTCATCTGGCTGAAGTAGAACTTCTGCTCTGGGTGTGCTACATGGCCCTAGAGCTGAAAGGCACAACGTGCAGGCTTTTTTCCAAAGGGCGAGTTGGGCCCCAAATCATCTTGCTTCCAGCTCTTTGGAACGCTAAGAAACAACTCGCTCTGCACAGTGCTCTTACAGCCTACCGGGAACATCTCTTACAAAGGCCTGTGAAACGCTGTTTCTTTGCAGGCCTTATGTGGCTGAACTAGAACTTCTGCTCTGGGTGTGATACATTGCCCTAGAGCTGAAAGGCACAACGTGCAGGCTTCTTTCCAAAGGGCGAGTTGGGCCCCAAAGCATCTTGCTTCCAGCTCTTTGGGAAGCTAAGAAAGGACTCGCTCTGCGCAGTGCTCTTACAGCCTACCAGGAACATCTCTTACAAAGGACTGTGAAACGCAGTTTCTTTGCAGGCCTGATCTGGCTGAAGTAGAACTTCTGCTGTGTGTGTGCTACATTGGCCTAGAGCGGACAGGCACAACGTGCAGGCTTCTTTCCAAAGGGCGAGTTGGGCCGCAAAGCATCTTGCTTCCAGCTCTTTGGGAAGCTAAGAAACAACTCACTCTGCACAGTGCTCTTACAGCCTACCAGGAACATCTCTTACAAAGGCCTGTGGAACGCAGTTTCTTTGCAGGCCTGATCAGGTTGAAGTAGATCTTCTCCTCTGGGTGTGCTACATGTCCCTAGAGCTGAAAGGCACAACGTGCAGGCTTCTTTCCAAAGGGCGAGTTGGGCCCCAAAGCTTCTTGCTTCCAGCTCTTTGGGAAGCTATGAAACAACTCGCTCTGCACAGTGCTCTTGCAGCCTAACGGGAGCATCACTTACAAAGGCCTGTGAAATGCAGTTTCTTTGCAGGCCTGATCTGGCTGAAGTAGAACTTCTGCTCTGGGTGTGCTACATGGCCCTAGAGCTGAAAGGCACAACGTGCAGGCTTCTTTCCAAAGGGCGAGTTGGGCCCCAAAGCATCTTGCTTCCAGCTCTTTGGGAAGCTAAGAAACAACTCGCTCTGCACAGTGCTCTTGCAGCCTACCGGGAACATCTCTTACAAAGGCCTGAGAAATGCAGTTTCTTTGCAGGCCTCATCTGGCTGAAGTAGAACTTCTGCTCTGGGTGTGCTACATGGCCCTAGAGCTGAAAGGCACAACGTGCAGGCTTCTTTGCAAAGGGTGAGTTGGGCCCCAAAGCATCTTGCTTCCAGCTCTTTGGGAAGCTAAGAAACAACTCGCTGTGCGCAGTGCTCTTACAGCCTACCGGGAACATCTCTTACAAAGACCTGTGAAACGCAGTTTCTTTGCAGGCCTCATCTGGCTGAAGTAGAACTTCTGCTCTGGGTGTGCTACATGCCCCTGAGCTGAAAGGCACAACGTGCAGGCTTCTTTCCAAAGGGCGAGTTGGGTCCCAAAGCATCTTGCTTCCAGCTCTTTGGGAAGCTAAGAAACAACTCGCTCTGCGCAGTGCTCTTACAGCCTACCGGGAAGATCTCTTACAAAGGACTGTGAAATGCAGTTTCTTTGCAGGGCTGACCTGGCTTAAGTAGAACTTCTGCTCTGGGTGTGCTACATGGCCCTAGAGCTGAAAGGCACAACGTGCAGGCTTCTTTCCAAAGGGCGAGTTGGGCCCCACAGCATCTTGCTTCCAGCTCTTTGGGAAGCTCAGAAACAACTCTCTCTGCGCAGTGCTCTTACAGCCTACCGGGAACATATCTTACGAAGGCCTGTGAAACGCAGTTTCTTTGCAGGCCTAATCTGGCTGAAGTAGAACTTCTGCTCTGCCTGTGCTACATTGCCCTAGAGCGGAAAGGCACAACGTGCAGGCTTCTTTCCAAAGGGCGAGTTGGGCCGCAAAGCATCTTGCTTCCAGCTCTTTGGAAAGCTAAGAAACAACTCGCTCTGCAAAGCGGTCTTACAGCCTACAGGGAACGTCTCTTACAAACGTCTGTGAAACGCGGTTTCTTTGCAGCCCTGATGTGGCTGAAGTAGAACTTCTGCTCTGGGTGTTCTACATGGCCCTAGAGATGAAAGGCACAACGTGCAGGCTTCTTTCCAAAGGGCGAGTTGAGCCCCAAAGCATCTTGCTTCCAGCTCTTTGGGAAGCTAAGAAACAACTTGCTCTGCACAGTGCTCTTACAGCCTACCGGGAACATCTCTTACAAAGGCGTGTGAAACGCAGTTTCTTTGCAGGTGATCTGGCTGAAGTAGAACTTCTGCTCTGGGTGTGCAACATTGGCCTAGAGCTGAAAGGCACAACGTGCAGGTTTCTTTCCAAAGGGCGAGTTGGGCACCAAAGCATCTTGCTTCCAGCCCTTTGGGAAGCTAAGAAACAACTCACTCTGCACAGTGCTCTTACAGCCTACCAGGAACATCTCTTACAAAGGCCTGTGGAACGCAGTTTCTTTGCAGGCCTGATCAGGTTGAAGTAGATCTTCTCCTCTGGGTGTGCTACATGTCCCTAGAGCTGAAAGGCACAACGTGCAGGCTTCTTTCCAAAGGGCGAGTTGGGCCCCAAAGCTTCTTGCTTCCAGCTCTTTGGGAAGCTATGAAACAACTCGCTCTGCACAGTGCTCTTACAGCCTACCGGGAGCATCACTTACAAAGGCCTGTGAAATGCAGTTTCTTTGCAGGCCTGATCTGGCTGAAGTAGAACCTCTGCTCTGGGTGTGCTACATGGCCCTAGAGCTGAAAGGCACAACGTGCAGGCTTCTTTCCAAAGGGCGAGTTGGGCCCCAAAGCATCTTGCTTCCAGCTCTTTGGGAAGCTAAGAAACAACTCGCTCTGCACAGTGCTCTTGCAGCCTACCGGGAACATCTCTTACAAAGGCCTGAGAAATGCAGTTTCTTTGCAGGCCTCATCTGGCTGAAGTAGAACTTCTGCTCTGGGTGTGCTACATGGCCCTAGAGCTGAAAGGCACAACGTGCAGGCTTCTTTGCAAAGGGTGAGTTGGGCCCCAAAGCATCTTGCTTCCAGCTCTTTGGGAAGGTAAGAAACAACTTGCTCTGCACAGTGCTCTTACAGCCTACCGGGAACATCTCTTACAAAGACCTGTGAAACGCAGTTTCTTTGCAGGCCTGATCTGGCTGAAGTAGAACTTCTGCTCTGGGTGTGATACATTGGCCTAGAGCTGAAAGGCACAAGGTGCAGGCTTCTTTCCAAAGGGCGAGTTGGGCCCCAAAGCATCTTGCTTCCAGCTCTTTGGGAAGCTAAGAAACAACTCGCTCTGCACAGTGCTCTTACAGCCTACCGGGAACATCTCTTACAAAGGCCTGTGAAATGCAGTTTCTTTGCAGGCCTGATCAGGTTGAAGTAGATCTTCTGCTCTGTGTGTGCTACATGGCCCTAGAGCTGAAAGTCACAACGTGCAGGCTTCTTTCCAAAGGGCGAGTTGGGCCCCAAAGCATCTTGCTTCCAGCTCTTTGGGAAGCTAAGAAACAACTCGCTCTGCACAGTTCTCTTACAGCCTACCGGGAACATCTCTTACAAAGGCCTGTGAAACGCAGTTTCTTTGCAGGCCTCATCTGGCTGAAGTAGAACTTCTGCTCTGGGTGGGCTACATGGCCCTAGAGCTGAAAGGAACAACGTGCAGGCTTCTTTCCAAAGGGCGATTTGGGCCCCAAAGCATCTTGCTTCCAGCTTTTTGGGACGCTAAGAAACAACTCGCTCTGCACAGTGCTCTTACAGCCTACCGGGAGCATAACTTACAAAGGCCTGTGAAATGCAGTTTCTTTGCAGGCCTGATCTGGCTGAAGTAGAACTTCTGCTCTGGGTGTGCTACATGGCCCTAGAGCTGAAAGGCACAACGTGCGGGTTTCTTTCCAAAGGGCGAGTTGGGCCCCAAAGCATCTTGCTTCCAGCTCTTTGGGAAGGTAAGAAACAACTTGCTCTGCACAGTGCTCTTACAGCCTACCGGGAACATCTCTTACAAAGACCTGTGAAACGCAGTTTCTTTGCAGGCCTGATCTGGCTGAAGTAGAACTTCTGCTCTGGGTGTGATACATTGGCCTAGAGCTGAAAGGCACAAGGTGCAGGCTTCTTTCCAAAGGGCGAGTTGGGCCCCAAAGCATCTTGCTTCCAGCTCTTTGGGAAGCTAAGAAACAACTCGCTCTGCACAGTGCTCTTACAGCCTACCGGGAACATCTCTTACAAAGGCCTGTGAAATGCAGTTTCTTTGCAGGCCTGATCAGGTTGAAGTAGATCTTCTGCTCTGTGTGTGCTACATGGCCCTAGAGCTGAAAGTCACAACGTGCAGGCTTCTTTCCAAAGGGCGAGTTGGGCCCCAAAGCATCTTGCTTCCAGCTCTTTGGGAAGCTAAGAAACAACTCGCTCTGCACAGTGCTCTTACAGCCTACCGGGAACATCTCTTACAAAGGCCTGTGAAACGCAGTTTCTTTGCAGGCCTCATCTGGCTGAAGTAGAACTTCTGCTCTGGGTGGGCTACATGGCCCTAGAGCTGAAAGGAACAACGTGCAGGCTTCTTTCCAAAGGGCGATTTGGGCCCCAAAGCATCTTGCTTCCAGCTTTTTGGGACGCTAAGAAACAACTCGCTCTGCACAGTGCTCTTACAGCCTACCGGGAGCATAACTTACAAAGGCCTGTGAAATGCAGTTTCTTTGCAGGCCTGATCTGGCTGAAGTAGAACTTCTGCTCTGGGTGTGCTACATGGCCCTAGAGCTGAAAGGCACAACGTGCGGGTTTCTTTCCAAAGGGCGAGTTGGGCCCCAAAGCATCTTGCTTCCAGCTCTTTGGGAAGCTAAGAATCAACTCGCAGAGCGCAGTGCTCTTACAGCCTACCGGGAACATCTCTTACAAAGGCCTGTGAAACGCAGTTTCTTTGCAGGCCTGATCTGGCTGAAGTAGAACTTCTGCTCTGGGTGTGCTACATTGGCATAGAGCTGAAAGGCTCAACGTGCAGGCTTCTTTCCAAAGGGCGAGTTGGGCCCCAAAGCATCTTGCTTCCAGCTCTTTTGGAAGCTAAGAAACAACTCGCTGAGCGCAGTGCTCTTACAGCCTACCGGTAGCATCTCTTACAAAGTCCTGTGAAACGCAGTTTCTTTGCAGGCCTGAGCAGGCTGAAGTAGAACTTCTGCTCTGGGTGTGCTACATGGCCCTAGAGCTGAAAGGCACAACGTGCAGGCTTCTTTCCAAAGGGCGAGTAGGGCCCCAAAGCATCTTGCTTCCAGCTCTTTGGAAAGCTAAGAAACAACTCGCTCTGCACAGTGCTCTTACAGCCTACCGGGAACATCTCTTACAAAGGCCTGTGAAACGCAGTTTCTTTGCAGGCCTGATCTGGCTGAAGTAGATCTTCTGCTCTGGGTGTGCTCGATTGCCCTAGAGCTGAAGGGCACAACGTGCAGGCTTCTTTCCAAAGGGCGAGTTGGGCCCCACAGCATCTTGCTTCCAGCTCTTTGGGAAGCTAAGAAACAACTCGCTGTGCGCAGTGCTCTTACAGCCTACCGGGAACATCTCTTACAAAGACCTGTGAAACGCAGTTTCTTTGCAGGCCTGATTTGGCTGAAGTAGAACTTCTGCTCTGGGTGTGCTACATGCCCCTGAGCTGAAAGGCACAACGTGCAGGCTTCTTTCCAAAGGGCGAGTTGGGCCCCAAAGCATCTTGCTTCCAGCTCTTTGGGAAGCTAAGAAACAACTCGCTCTGCGCAGTGCTCTTACAGCCTACCGGGAACATCTCTTACAAAGGCCTGTGAAACGCAGTTTCTTTGCAGGCCTGATCTGGCTGAAGTAGAACTTCTGCTCTGGGTGTGCTACATGGCCCTAGAGCTGAAAGGAACAACGAGCAGGCTTCTTTGCAAAGGGCGAGTTGGGCCCCAAAGCATCTTACTTCCAGTTCTTTGGGAAGCTAAGAAACAACTCGCTCTGCGCAGTGCTCTTACAGCCTACCGGGAGCATCTCTTCCAAAGGCCTGTGAAACGCAGTTTCCTTGCAGGCCTAATCTGGCTGAAGTTGAACTTCTGCTCTGGGTGTGCTACATTGCCCTAGAGCTG
>NC_091841.1:15674075-15743028 GCF_037783145.1 Equus przewalskii | reverse complement strand
TTATTGTATTTCTGTTGATGTTTCCTTTTAGTTTTGTTAATGGTTTCTTTACGAATTTTGGTGCTCCTGTGTTAGGTGCATATATATTTATAAGTGTTATGTCATCTTGGTAGAGCATCCCTTTTATCATTATATACTGCCCCTCTTTGTCTTTCTTTATCTGCTTTGCTTTGAAGTCTACTTTGTCTGATATAAGTATGGCAACACCTGCTTTCTTTTGTTCATTATTAGCTTGGAGTATTGTCTTCCACCCTTTCACTCTGAGTCTGTGTTTGTCTTTGGGGCTGAGATGTGGTCCTGGAGGCAGCACATTGTTGGATCTTGTTCTTTGATCCATCCTGCCACTCTGTGCCTTTGATTGGAGAGTTCAATGCATTCATGTTTAGAGTGATTATTGAAATGTGGGGGCCTACTGTTGCCATTTTATCACTTGTTTTCTGCTTCTTTTGCATTTTGTCCTGATGGAGAGCTGTTACTTTGTATTATTGTCCTTCTGCTTATCTCCTTTGTTCTGGATTTTGTAACCCCTTTCCTTTTTTTTGATTTTTCAGGAATGAGGTTCTTCCTGAGCATTTCTTGAAGAGGACGTTTTGTGGTGATGAACTCCCTTAACTTTTGCTTATCTGGGAAAGTTTTTATTTCTCCATCCTATTTGAAGGATATTTTCGCTGTGTAGAGTATTCTTGGCTGCAGGTTTTTGTTCTTCAGGCTTTTGAACATTTCATTCCAATCTCTTCTAGCCTGTAAGGTCTCTCCTGAGAAGTCTGCTGATAGCCTTATGGGGTTTCCTTTGTAAGTTATTTTCTTCCACCTGGCTGCCCTTAGTATTTTCTCTTTGTCATTGACTTTTGCTAGTTTCACTACTATATGCCTTGGGGTTGGTCTTCTTGCGTTAATAAAGTTTGGAGACCTATTGGCTTCTGTCACATGGAGTTCCATCTCTCTTCCCAAGTTTGGAAAGTTCTCAGCTATTATTTCTTTGAATAGGCCTTCTGCCCCCTTCTCCTTCTCTTCTCCTTCTGGTATACCTATAATCCTTGTGTTGCATCTCCTAATTGAGTCTGATAATTCTCGGAGAGTTTCTTCATTTCTTTTTAGTCTTAGTTCTCTCTCCTCCTCTGTCTGCAGCATTTCTATGTTCCTATCCTCCAAATTGCTAATTCTGTCCTCAATATTATCGACCCTACTGTTCAGAGAGTCCAGATTTTTCTTAATCTCCTCCATTGTGGTCTTCATCTCCAGTATTTCTAATTGGTTCTTCTTTATAGTGTCAAGCTCTTTTGTGACATAGCTCCTGAACTCATTGAGTTGTCTGTCTTAATTCTCTTTTAACTTGTTGAGCTTTTTAATAATGGGAGTTTTTAAATCATTGTCATTTAGGTTCTAGATTTCATTGTCTTTGGGACTGTTTTCTGGGTGCTTATCATTTTCCTTCTGTTCTGGAGATTTAATATATTTTTTCATGCTACTTGATAGCGTGGATTTGTGCCTCTGCATAGAGATAGAGTTTAGTTGATGCTTCTACTTGTTGCGACTGGTGTGGGGGGGGGGCAGTTGTTTAGGCTGCACCAACCAGGAACCCTGTCAGCTGTTACTGACTGGACCTGGACCCCTCCTCTTAGTCACAGTGGTCCTGTGGGGTCCCTCGTCAGTTGTGGGGGCAATCACAAGGGGGCCTCAGGCTGCTGGTGCCTACTGTGGCAGCCCACTTAGACACACTCCCTCCTTGTGGTCTGCAGTGCTGTTGTGGGCTTTCCCAGCAGCCAGGAGCAGGATCATCTATAATCACCGCTTTGTCCCTAACACAGCCCACAAGATCACACTTGTCCACTATAGTTTCCAGCAGAGCTATGAGTATCTTCTGCAGTCTGTCATTAGCTCACCTAGCTGTGCTACTTTTGCCCCAGGGCCTTCCCGCTTTGTGATTGCCAGTCGGGACCTCTCCACTAGTGCTGTGGAGAGGCTTTCGCTGAGACTGCTGTAGGAACCTGGAGTTCCCCCCTGGGCTACGTACCCATTTCACCGTAGCTCCACTCTGCCCCACTCCACTCTCACAGGATCTCTGGGAGCCCCCTGCCTTGTCTGGGACATGGCCAGAGTCCGTGGGCCTGGTGGTGGCTTGTAAGCTGCTGCCTTGTGGGGAATTCTGCTCTAGGGAGCTTCCTGGTGTTCCATATGCTGGGCGGGGTCTCTCTACCAATGGTGAGCAGAGGCCCCCCCTGCTGTGGGGGTGTGTGACCCTGGAGCATCCCCCCAGGCTGCAGAGCCAGGTGTTGGAGCTCCACCCAGTCCCCAAGCATGTCCATGGCAAGTCTGGGCACCCCCTGCACCGACCCATGTGCCGGAGACTGTGGGCCCAGCAGCAGCTGGCAGTCTGGTGCAGTGCCAGGGAATCCGCCCGCTGGGAGCTTCCCTTTGTTCTGGATTCTGGGCAGAGCCTCCCTGCTAATGGTGAGCAGAGGCTTTCCCTGCCAGGGAGGTGCGGGACCCTGGAGCCTCCCGCCAGGCTGCAGAGCCGGGCACTGGAGCTCCAACCATGTCCCCAAGCACATCCATGGGAAGTCCAGGCACCCCCTGCACTGACCCATGTGCCGGAGACCTTGGGCTCAGCAGCAGCTTGTGGTTTGGTGCCGTGCTGGGGAATCTGCCTGCCAGGAGCTTCCCTTTATTCTGGATTCTGGGCGGGGCCTCCCTGCTAATGGCTAGCAGAGGCCTTCCCTGCCAGTGGATGGGGGACCCTGGGGATTCCCCCTGGGCTTAGGTGTAATCGCGGGGGGCTTGAGTAGGGCTGTTGTCACCTGTTTCCACCATCGCTCCGTTGGTGAGTGTACACTCCCACCCTTGGTGTGTGGCAATGCTATGGGGGAGTCCGCTGGAAGAGAGCCTCCTCCAGGAACTAGGCTGTCCGGGGGTTGGCATCAGAGAGTTTCACCTATTTCCACCTCCTCCCAGTGGGAAGTCCGTCTGCCTTCCGATGTATAGTAGCACGAGACTCTTAGGCATCTTGAGATGCTATCTGGATATCCTTAGGTTGGCTCCCGCCTGGCCAGCTGAGAAGCTCCGCTGCTCCCAAAGGTGGCTTTTTTCCTCTCTGGCTGGAGTTACTGCCTCTTCTGCTTTCGTCAGGACTGTCCCTTGTTGTGGGGGTTCTTTTTATCCAGTTTTCAGTTTTCAATCCAGGGTGATTCTTCCTAAAATTGTTGTAACCTGGTTGTGTTGTGGGAGGAGGTGAGTTCAATGTCTGCTCACAGCACCATCTTGACGAGAATCCATTGTTCCCACTTTTTTTTTTTTAAAGTTTTACTTTTTTTTTAAGATATTTTATTTTTTCCCTTTTTCTCCCCAAAGCCCCCCAGTACAGTGTTGTATATTCTTTGTTGTGGGTCCTTCTAGTTGTGGCATGTGGGACGCTGCCTCAGCATGGTCTGATGAGCAGTGCCATGTCCGTGCCCAGGATTCGAACCAACGAAACACTGGGCCGCCTGCAGCGGAGCGCACGAACTTAACCACTCGGTCACGGGGCCAGCCCCTCCATTGTTCCCACTTTTAACGAGGTGAGCACACTGCTCATCATTCACACATCTTATGTGTTCATTGTTGTCACCACCCTAAAGATGCATCCAGCTGGTGGGCACCACAAAGTCTTCTCCACCTGTGCCTGACACCTGACCACCATCACTATCTTTTGTCGCACAATTCTCTTCGTCTACTGTGCGCCCAACTCCAAAATCTCCAGGCACACAGTCAAATTGGCCTCCGTGTTTTACACAGTGCTGATCCCCATGTTGAATCCTCTGATCTACAGTCTGAGAGATAAAGATGTCAGGGATGCAGCCAGCAAAATATTGAAAACAAACTTTTTTCATATTGGATGCATATATTCATTCATTCATAAAGTAAATATTTACTTCAGTTTTTGCAGAATACCTTTCCAATTTTTGAGTAAACTGTGCATCAAGTGTTGATTTTCAAAAATAACTTTAGATTTTCAAAAAGAGATAATATGAGATTTAAGTTAGAGAGACTATATCTGGCTCTGATTTTATAAACCATAGAAGATCAATTATTCTGACTTTGTCTTTTTTTGCAAAAATGACATAATATGATATACTTCATAAATTGGTGTGTGGAACAAAAGAAAAGGTAGACAATATATTTGGTAGATTGTGCTTGCAGTAAATTCTGGTTCTGTTATCCTTTTCTCTCTGGTAACTGATAGATTGTAGATACTAAAGAAAAAAAAACAATTATATATTTTAAATTAGTGAAATGGATGACAAAAGAAATACAGCTTCATTTTCAAGAACCTCACAATCCAGGGTTGTTAGTAAATATCATAATAGAGTTTCTAGGGGGAGAGAGAGAGAGAAAGCAAAATCATTTGTGGCTATCAGAGGGATTGCTTCATAATTGTGTGCTTCTTTTACTTGGCCTTGAATGATAGGCTAGTTTTTAAGAGAAAAAGAGGGGAAAGACAGTAAGTTTTACTCAGGAGTTAAAAGTGTGAACCATGTTTAAGAAATGAATATGTATAATCAAGTGAATGACTCAACAAATATTTTGGGCTACTATTTTATGCTATATGCATACAAAGTATCTTGTTAGTTGCACAAAGGAATGAATATTTGCATAAATTACAGCCATTTCTAAACTATCTCAGAAAAGAGTTCCCGTATATAGGATGAAAGGATTTACAAGAAGTCCAGGAATATCAGCTTGCTTCTTCAAATAAAAACAAAAAAGAAAATATAGGGGCCAGCCAGGTGGCGCAGCTGTTAAGTTCGCATGTTCTGCTTCAGCGGCCCAGGGTTCGCTGGTTCAGATCCTGGGTGCAGGCATGGCACCGCTTGGCACACTGTGCTGTGGCAGGCGTCCTATATACAAAGTAGAGGAAGATGGGCACGGATGTTAGCTCAGGGCCAGTCTTCCTCAGTGAAATGAGGAGGATGGGCAGCAGATGTTAGCTCAGGGCTGATCTTCCTCAAAAAAAAAAAAAAAGAAAATATATTTATCCTCTATGTTTTATGCTTCCTTTCTATCACTGACCAATCAGTGTAAGTATGTCACTAATTCATATGGCACTTGACTCAGGGTGAATATCAATTTTCTTCATCAGGACTCTAGGCAGTCTTCATATAATAATTGAATGGATTTGTTGTAAGTGCTGAGAGCTATTTGCTTTCCTTGGACTTGGATGTTGCTTTAAATTGACTCTAATATTTTATTGTAATCTAAACCAAAAAAAATCAAGCCTATATTACCGTATATATGAATGAGGATTAATCTTTCCCCTAACAATTGAGATATTTATTATAAGATGCCCTCATAGACAGAGGTATCTGATTTGGAAACTTTGTAACATATCGATCTTTTCTTTTGTCCCTTCTATCATCAAGTTTGCTTGAATTATTTATATGTATTTCCCCTTTTATACTATTTGTGTCTGAATCGAGTTCTAAATTTAGTCACCAAAATATTGAGAGAACAAATTTTAGCTGCTTTTGTGAAGGTAAAACTGAGCAACAATTTCATATTGGTTCAATGAAAATATTTAAAATGGTTGTATGGTTTTAAATTTAAAACGATAAATTAATATCACCTTTTTTTCTGGGTAATATTTGGATACGTAATGACAACCAACATTGTTTTATATATTCACAAATATAATATTGTTTTCTCCACATTGTCATTTAGTTGATATTTAACTGTACTAGAACAATCGTAGCTAAGTAGCAGAAAAGTTATATTGGCCATGATTGGAATCAGTGATGAATAATTCATTTTCAGAGAATAAATCTTCATGTTTCTTTTCTATCTAGTCAAAGGATGACTAAATTTTTCTGAAACCAGATACAGAATCTCCGTATTTTTTATTCTGAGGAAATGGAGACACATATTCTTTAAGTGCTCTGATCATTGTTTTAACATAATAGGTGACAAAATCAAAACGATAATTTGAGACTTCAACCCTACAGGTCTTGACACTTCATTAAATACAGATATAAAGTTTCATGTTCTTTCCTTTTCTAATTTTAGCATTCAAATTACCTTTGGTAACTTCTATAGCTGCTATAGAGCATGATTTTTATTAGTGCTATTCAATCTTTATTAACTCATGTGCTTCTTAAGTAAATTAATTTAAAAATCTCTATAGCTGTTAGGATTTTAAAAATAACAATGTAAATTTAATTGAAAAAAAGATAAATCTAATATCCAATGCCTATCATAGCTATCTCATGTTCATAATAATTAGATTCAAAATATATGAAGCATCAGATTTCATGTTTTTTCTTTTATCCCTGAACAAATTTTTAAATTCCCTTACTGCCCAGAATTTTGTCCCTTAATAATCATAGAAGCACATTACTTTGCAACAAAAATATCTGTAAATTTACCTTTGTTTCCTTTGTTAATAAAGTTCTAAGTGATTTTTTTCTACAATGGATTACCATTATAACGATCAGTATCTTACTCCTATTCAGTAACTTAAATACGCTACAAATTTTATGAAATTTTCAAAGTTAAACTATAAAATGTCACCAGAAATGCATCTCTTAATGATATTGATTGGCATGAATTTTGTTTTTATTTTTTAACTTCAATTAGTAAAAATATCCATGGATGAATATTTTTATTGCCTTAATAATATAGATGTCAGCATACTTAAATTTTATCACGTTACAAAAAGAAGAATAGGAACACAATTGCATTTTTTTTTGTATTAGGGATGTCATTCTAGTTTTTAACATTACATACATATTAAGTCAAAAACCTCTTGAGCCCTTATCATTAATAATTATTTTCATAATTTGCTAAACATAATTATATGCATTTGATTCATTGTTTAAGGTGCATCTGGTAATCTTCTAGCTTTAAAATGAAAGCAGTCATTGGAGAAATTAACTTTCTTAGTTTCTTAGAAGTTTTTAAAATGACTTTGATGGGGCTGTCCCGGTGGCATATTGGTTAAGTTCGTATGCTCCACTTCAGTGGCCCAGTGTTCACCAGTTCAGATCCTGGGTACAAGCCTAGCACTGCTCATCAAGCCATGCTGTGGTGGCATCTTACATAGAAAAACTAGAAGGACTTACAATTAGGATATACAACTATGTACTGGGACTTTGGGGAGAAAAAAGAAAAAACAACAAAAAAAGAGAAAAAGAAGATTGGCAACAAATGTTAGCTTAAGGCCAATCTTCCTCACCAAAAAAAGAAAGAAAGCTCTTTGGTATCATTTATTAAATGACAATTTTTAAAATGTGTTACAATTTCACTTAGTTGAATCTTTTCTTTTCTTTTTTTTTCTTTTTGGCTGAGGAAGATTCACCCTGAGCTAACATGCACTGCCAATCTTCCCCTTTTTGTATGTGAGCCCCCACTATAGCATGACCACTGACAGAGTAGTGGTGTATGTCTGCACCTGGAAACTGAACCGAGGCCAACGACGTGAAGCATGTTAAACTTAGTCACTAGGCTACCATGACTGATCCTCACTTAGTTGAATCTTTCTTAAACCAATGTTATCAATATTCTGGTTTAAGTATAAGAGGTAGCAAGCTAGAAAGAGATTTGCTCCCAATACTACAGCACAAAAAGCTAGATATTCTGCAAGCTTTAAACATTTTTGGAACCCACTGAATAGCTGGGGTCACCAGGTGACCAACTAACACCAGCACAGAGTTACCAGTGATAACATTCCATTGTTAGGGGTGGGGGATGGATAAGGGGCGAGATCTTCTCTGAAGTACCTGTGCAAAGGGAAGACAAAGTTTAAAGTGGATTAGACATTGAAAATATATTATAAGCCATCTTCTATCCTAATGTAAGGTAACATTAGAGGAAATTGAAGCTTGTGGTGCCCTGAGGTGGCCATAGTGTTGACAAAACTAAAGCCCAGATCAACTCCTACACTTAATGTTAAGCAAAAGAAGTGAGTTAATTTCCAGGCAAAAATAGCATTTACTTCGGTCTCTGTTGTTCTACAAATGGTATCCTTTCTTAAGCAAAAATTATATGATGATACAAATGATAAGAACACAGCCCACTACAAAAATACAAAGATATTAACAGAATTAGATTCAGATATGACCTAGAGATTAGAAACAGCAGACCAGCAATCTAAAGTAAATATGATTCCTAGGGGCTCCAGTGGAAAAGATAGACAGCATGAATGAATAGATTTGGAATTTCAGCAGAGTCATAGAAACTATTAAAGTGAATCAAATGAAATGCTAGAAAGAATTTTAAAATAACAGAGATAAAGGATATTTTAGCACAACAGTAGCTTCAACAGAGATGAGAAAAGAATTAGTGAAATTAAAGATAGAACAAGAGGAAACACCAAAAGTTACAGAGACACACACAAAAAAGAGTGAAGAAAACACCTAACAGCTGGGTAACAATGTCAAGTAGTATAAATAACTATAATTTGAACCTCAGAAAAAAGGAGGAGGTCATGTCAAAGGGAATATGTGTAGAGATAATGGCAAAGAATTTTCTGAAAGACATCGAATCCAGATCCAAGAAGCTCAGAGAACACAAAGCAGAAAGAAAACACACGCACAACACAACACGGAAGTAAAGAAAGTAAAAGAGAAAATATTGAATGCAAGAACCATTACATAGTGAGCAGGGCTTTTCAGCATCTGGACTATTGACATTTTGCACTGTGGAATTTTTGTTGTGGGGCACAATCCTGTTCACTGTAGATTGTTTAGCAGTATCTGTGACCTCAACATACTAGATGCCAGCAATACTCCCTTGCAGTTACGATAATCAATGATATTCCAGGCATTGTCAAATGTCCCCTGTGTATTTGTTTGAGGAGGAGGGTGGCATTGGGTACAAAACCAAATCTATCTTGGATGATCTAAAGGAAAAAAGGTAAGCACTACAGCAGATTTCCTGCCAGAAAATGTGAAAGTCAGAAAAAATGGACAGCAAATTGAAAATGTCAAAAGGAAAACAACAAATAATCAGTTACTCCAGAATGATATACACATGAAAATATCTTGCAAATTTTTTCAAAAGTGAAGGACGAAAAAACTTTTTTGAGACTAAACAAAACTGAAAGAATTACCCATAGGCATGTACTATGAGAAATATTAAAATGCATCATTTGGGGAGAAGGAAAATAGTACCAGACAGAAAATTAAAGCTACCCAAAGAAATGAACACTGGTAATTGTATAAAGAATAAGTGGATCTTTTTTCATATTTTAATTGTTCTAAAAGACATCAAACTGTCTGAAGGAAAAAAGAATAGCAATGAAATGGTACTTATAGGTTCTGTCAGAGTATAATACATAATAATATCATGATGGGTAAGAGAGGACTTAGAAGTTTACTGTTTCAAGATCCATAGGAGACCAATGATTTATTTAAAAAGTTTACTGTGAACTCCTAGAAAACCATTATCATTTTAAGGAAGCAAAAATAATAAGTCGACAGAGGATGCAAGATAAGTGGAATCACAGAAAAATTCTTACAGAAGAAGACAGAAAAAGAAAAGAAGCAAGGGATAGATTAAACAAATAGAGATAAGGTATAAAGATGATAGATTTAATTAATCCATATAAGTAACTGCATTAACTATAAATAGTCTAGACATCCAAATTAAAGTTGGAGATTGTCATATTAGACATTTAACAAAACAAATCTCTGCACAATCTAAAGAAATCTTCTTAATTATAGACATTATGAGTTAAATATAAAAAAATAGAAAAGACCTCATGCATGGATATATTAATATACATATAGAGTAGAACACAGAAAAAATAAAAACAACAAAACAAAATCTCAACATGATTCTTAAATTAATTGACAAGCTGATTATAAAATGTATGCAGTAGGAACTAAAAAAAGACAAAGTTGAAAGTGAGAAAATAATTGGAAGCATCTCACTATCTGATCTCAATACCTACTATAAAGGTAAAGTAACTAAGATAATGCGGTATTACAAATATAAACATATAAATCAATGGATGAGAGTAGAGGATCCAAATACAGACACACATCTGAAAGGTCAAATTACTCTCCACAAAGATACAATGTCTGTACAATGGAAAAAATTGTCTTTTAACAAAGAATGATGGATGATTTAAACATCCATGTGCAAAAGATGGTTTATGGGATATAAATCCATAAATAACATCATATACAATAATTAACTGAAATAATCATAAAACTAAGTGTAATATCAAATTTGTAAAACTTCCAGAAGAAAACAAGAAAACATTCTTTGTTATTTCATATTGGACCAATATTTCTCTTTTTTTTTTTCCTTAAAGATTGGCACCTGAGCTAACAACTGTTGCCAATCTTCTTGTTTTCTTTTTCCTGCTTTTTCTCCCCAAGTCCCCCCAGGACATAGTTGTATATTTTAGTTATGGGTCCTTCTAGTTGTGGCATGTGGGACGTCACCTCAGAATGGCCTGACAAGTCGTGCCATGTCCGCACCCAGGATCTGAACCAGCGAAACCCTGGCCTGCTGAAGCAGAGCACAGAAACTTAACCACTCGGCCAAGGGGCCGGAACCTAGACAAATATTTCTTACATATGAATTCCAAATCATGATGAATAAAAGAAAATTTATGTGAGACTTCATCAAAATTAAATATTTTGCTCTTCAAAAGCCACTGTTGCAAGAATGAAAAGACTAAACTTATAATAGAAGATATTCTTTCCAAGTACATGTCTGAGAAAGGATTTGTATCCAGGGTATAGACAAACCTCTCAAAATTTAACAACACACTTCTAAATAGATCAAAGTTGAAAAAAGAAAGCACAATACAAATTATATAAAATTTTGAATTGAATGAAAATAAAAACATAATATGTAAAATTTTAAAAGATGCTTCTAATGTGCTTAAAGGGAAATTTAGGACTTTGAATACCTAAATTAGTAAAGAAGCAATATGTCAAATCTAGAAGCTTAGCTTCCATATTTAGAAACTATAAAAAAGAATAATTAACTAAATGCTAACAAACAAAAAGTAAAAGGAAGGATATAATAAACTCTAGAGCATACACCAACAATAGAAAGCTAGAAATTGATAGAGAAAATCAGAGTTTGAATTTTGAAAAATCAATAAAATTGACAAAATGTTTTCTAGAATTACTAAGAAAAAAGGAGAGGAGATACAAATTAGCATATTCAGATTTTAAAATGACTATAGTGAATATTACGAATGGCATATGTGAACAAATTAGTCGACTTGGATGATATGGACAGATTCTTAAAAAGACAAATTTACCAAAACTGACAAAAGAATAAATAGAAAATCTAGATAGACATATAACAAGTTAACAGATTGAGTTCATAATTAAACCTGTACCACTGTGACAGAGTTCTCCTCTATTACCAATATATAGCCATAGATGGCTTGACTGGTTACATTTACAAAACACCTATATAAAAAATACTAGTTGATTAACTTATGTCAAAATTAGAAAAGGAGATCCTCTTTCCACTTCATGTTATTAAGCCAGTATTACCCTAATAACAAAGTCAAGAAAGAAACACGAGGAAGGAAAACAAAATGCAATGTTCCACATAGTGGTAGATATAAAATTCTCAGCAAATTATTAGCAAAATAAATCTCATAACACACATAAAAGGATAATAAATCATGACCAAGTGAGATCTATTCCAGGAATGCGAGGTAGATTTAACATATGAAAAACAATTAATGTAACACATCACGGATAGAATTAAAGACAAAAAAACTTCTGGCCACCTCAAAATATGCAGAAAAAAGTATTTGCCACAATCCAACAGCCATTTAAGATAAAAATTCCCAACAAATTAGAAATAGAGAAAATTACTTCAATTACTCAATTCAATTATTCAATTACTTCAGTAGAGAAAATTACTACCAAGATTGCTTCTAGCATCACACTTAATGCTTTGGGAATGAATGATTTCCCCTATAGTGAAAAACAATGCAGGATGTCCACTCTCAGTACTGGTGATGATGATAGACAGACAGATAGATAGATAGATAGATAGATATAGATTAATAAATCAATCTGTTCTCCTGATTTGAAGTAAAACTAATTTTATTCACAGATAGGTTTCTGCTGATTTTTAAATTAATTTTTATCCGTGGGCTCCACTGAGATGGTGAACATTTTGAGTTATTTGACAATTGTGTTTTAAATGTACTGTGTTTGATATTGATGTATTTTTTGAAGTTTATATAAATCTATTTTCTCTCTAATTCTACTTTCAGAAGAAACCAAAAAAAATTCATCATTTCGTTTCCCAAACCTGATATATGATGGAAATAGGAGAAGAGCACTGTACCACTGTGACAGAGTTCATTGTTCTTGGATTATCAGATCCCCTGAGCTGAGAGTCTTTCTCTCCCTTCTGTTCCTTCTCACATATGGAGTCACTACGTTTGGGCCAACCTTGACATAATTGCACTGATTCAGGTCAGCTCTAAACTTAATACCCTCATGCACTTTTTTCTCAGCCATTTATCCTTTGCGGATCATTGCTGTTCCACAATCATCATGCCAAAGATCTTATCCAATATCTTAAACAAGAAAAAAGTCATCTCTTTCCTGGGATGCATGATGCAGTTCTACTTGTTTTGGACATGTGCAGTCACTGAGGTGTTCCTGCTGATTGTGATGGCTTATGATCATTTCTTGGCCATCTGTAGCCCACTGCTGTACATGGACTCCATGTCCCAGAAACTTTGAATGGTGCTGGTTTCTGGCTGTACTTCTCTGGAACTGTGTGTTCTCTGGTTCACATGTTTAGCTCTTGAAATCCCATCCTATAGGTCGAATGTAATTAACCACTTTTTTTTTTGGATTTACTCCCTCTCTTTATTCTTTCTTGTTATGATATCTCTAGGAATGAACTTGTGGTGTTCACTGTGGCCACTTTCAATGAGATCATCACCATCTTGATCATCCACACCTCCTGCTTGTTATTCTCATCACCATCCTAAGGATGCACTCTGCAGACGGAAGGTGCAAAATCTTTTCCACCTGCACCTACCCCCTCACAGCCATCATTGTTTTCCATGGAACAATACTTTTCGTTTATTGCCAGCCCCGTTCTGTCAAGGGTATTAATACTGACAAAGTAGCCTCGGTATTCTACAATGCAGTGATTCTCATACTGAATCCCTGATTTATAGTCTGAGGAACAAGGATGTGAAAGAAGCTCTCAAGAGTTTTGAGATCCAAATTCCCTTTTGAAAAGCTATTTTCTTAGCAAGAGTCAGGGTTTTATCAAAGACTTTCAATGAGGGGCTAGCTTTGAGTGGATGTGAATGGAAAGTAAAATAGGGATGTATTTTTTTGAGCTAACGGATGATGCATGCTTTTTATCTTTTCCAGCTGCCTATCTTTATTAAACCATGTCTAATCCTCTTTCTTGGAGAGTTCAAGTGTATCAGGTACCTATGCTGCTCTTCTCTGATCTCTAACTGTCTTGAATGGGTTTTTCGGGTGATATTGTTAGACGTAGTTTCCTGATTTGAAATAACATCAATATATTTCTAAAAAAGTGTACATAAAGAGATATGTCTTTTCATCATCTGTAATGCCTGCAACCATACTTTTATTTTTTGTTTGTTTGTTTGTTTGTTTTGTGAGGAAGATTGGCCCTAAGCTAACATCTGTTGCTAATCTTCCTCTTTTTGCTTGAGGAAGATTGTCACTGAGCTAACATCCTTGCCAATCTTCCTCTGCTTTATGTTGGATGCTGCCACAGTGTGGTTGATGAGCTGTGCCAGGTCCTCTTGGGGATCTGAAACCGTGAACCCTGGGCTGCCTAGGCAGAATGCACAAACTTAACCACTATGCAACCAGGCCGGCCACACATGAAACCATTCTTGTTAAACTGACTTTATTATTTGTCACATGGAATGCATATACATTTGCCTCATATTCTATGTTTTTTTCCAAGAATATTTGAAGTACATGTCCTACGAGTACTTCTGGGTATTACTTTTTGGTCTTTTGGTTATTTTGTTTTTTACCAGCATCTCTATTTCAAGGCAATAATTTTATAACTTTTAAAATCTTCTCTTTGGAAAAATATTGACAATAATCTACTTTTCTTAAAAATTTTTCATAAAAATTAAATGATACATCTTAAGTTCCTAGCATTATGTATGGTATAATATAACTGATTAATAAATTATCTGCTGTTATTGATATTGTTGTTTTTACTCTTATCTTCTGTTCTCTATTTTATCTTAAGTTTCGATTAAACAAGTGGATCATATATATGATACCATACCTTTTTAAAGTTTCCATATCCTCGTTAACATTTTTCTGCTCTGCCTGATATTATTTTAAGCATTCATTATATTTTCTAAATCCCTTATATTATAAACCTATTAAATTAGATTCCTATAGCTTCTGAAATAAATTAGTACAAATTTGGTGACTTAAAACAATAGACTTATTTTCTTACAATTTTGGAGATCAGAAATGTGAGATCCACATCACGGGGCCAAAACCAAGGTGTCAGCAAGACCATACTCCCTCAGGAGGTTGTAGGGGGCAATCTTTTCCCTATCTCTTCCAGCTTCTGGTGGCTGCAGGTATTCCTTGACTTGTGGTCATATTACTTCAGTCTTCAGGGCTAGCATCTTCAAACCTCTCACTTCTCCATCTTTACTGCATTTTCTTGTGTATGTAAAATAATCTGTCTCCCTCTTATAAAAGACACTTGCAATGGCAATTAGAGCACACCAGATCGTCCAGAATACTCTTCTCATCTCAAGATCATTAAACTAATCACATCTGCAGGCAAGCTTTATCTGAATAAGGTGACATTTCCAGGGATTAGAACCTGAGACATTTAGGTGTCCATTTTCAAGCTTAACACACCCATCTTTTAAAGGCAAAGTCAGTCATAATTTACATGCCCTATGTTCCTACAGTGTTAACACTTAGTTTGTTTTCTTAGTTTCTTAAGATTTCATTTCATACGTGCTATTGTCAATATTTTTGCTGGAGTCACTAGTGCAGCATAGGTACTTATTGCTTTAGTGAAGCAGGAGGAACACTTGATTTGAATTTAAACATCTGATTCCAGTTTCAGATCCACATGAGTGATTTTTACGAAGACGCATACACTTTTTTAACCTCAATTCTCTCACATATAAACTCGGGAGAAGCTGCCACCCTCAGAAAGTTGTCATTGAACTTAAACATAATAACAAAACTGCAAGGATCTGTCCCATAAAATGTACTCTTATTAATGTTTCTTAAAAAAGAAAGCTTTGAGGGTAAGGATCATTTAGAAATATTCCAATATGTATGGTGAAGACAGCTACTCATTATTTCTTAAAAGAAATAAGTAATGACTAAAAGGATGGAATGATATTGTGCTTATGATGAGAACATGATTCTGTATCGGTTTCAAAATGTTTTAAATGGAGTGAGATTTCCCATATCACCCATGAGACCTTGTCTTTTTAAGATGAAGGTAAGAGAAACAGTTTTCACCTTTGGTCCTCCAACTAGAACTTAGCATTGTTGACATTTGGAGCCAGACAATTCTGTGCTCTGAGTGTTTGTCCTGTGCATTACGGGATGTTTAGCAGCATCCTTGACCTCTACCCATTAGACCTCAGGACCACCCCATCCTTATTTTTGACAAGCAGAAATGTCTCTAGACATTGTCAAATCTCCGCTACAGAGTGAAATCATCTTAGTTGGGAATCATTGGTCTAATTTGAGCTCTCTCCAGAATCTGCAATATCCCTTTCAGAGACATTGGATGTTAGGGCTTCTGCGACACAGGACACAGAATTACTCTCACTTTAGCATGGATAACTATGGTCTCTACCTCCTACTAAAATATACACACACTTTTCTTATCTAAAGACTGATTATTTCATTTTATTAACAAGAAGGACATCAGCTTTACTTTCAGTTCCACAAAACCTTGAAATGTCAGATTTTTCTTTCCCTCCCAATGTTGCTTCTTAGGTAACACTGTCAGTTGTCTGAGAATAATTGAGATGGACTGAGTGCTCCTCAAACATGGCTGAAAAGCAGCCACATAAAAATTTCTTTTTTATTTCTTCATGGAGTTTTGTTTCACATATATAATCTACTCACTCCCTTATTTTTAAACTATCAGGGTCAATGTTTTTTTCTCATTCTCTTACGGATAGTATCTAAATTTTCTGGTGGGGCCTCAGCTTTTTCTCTTCTTGGTGGGTCTCTGTCTTCGAACCTAATGGGATTTGGGGAAGTGTTCATGGCTAGTCATCAAGAGACCCAGTGATTAGTTTCTGGGTGGACACTAGTAAGCTAATGACTTAACCATGAGATCTTGCCAGAATTATTGAAAAAGAAGAGTTCCTTTCAACTGAGATTAATCATCTGGGAAGAGACAGAGGGTCAAAACTGGTCATATCTCTCTTTGCCTATATATATATGTATGTGTGTGTGTGTGTTTTGAGTATTATCTTTCTCCAATAGGCATCACATTCTCTATAAATCTCATTTCCAAGTCTCTAATCACGCCAAGGACTTCCAATCTCCAGATAATTGCTTATGTTGTTTCCTCTACTGCCTCTCATTCGCTATTCTGTAATTGACAAAATTCATAATGTTGAGTTCAAATTATCCTCCTTTTTCCTGTTTTGTACCTAGAACACTGCCTGGCACAATATTTTCACAAATAAAATATATTTATTGAATGGAGATTCTCTGATATATTCTGTCCTTGGATGGCCAGAATTACTTTTGAACATAAATGCACATATAACACATATCAGAGTCATTAACTTCATTCATCCATATACACATTTACTTTCAAGATCTTTTAATTCTCCACAGCTTGATAGATACATTTTTGTTTCTTTCTTGTTTATTCCACCATCCTATCACATAGAACATTCTGATAGTTGTTTGATAAATTGCTTTGAGCTGATTAAATCAAACTGGATAGCAAATGTCATAATCCAATTTTATATAAAATAATCTACCATATTGAGAGCCAAAATAATTTTTTCTTTGAGACATTCTCAGGATGTAGAAAAACACATCATTTCATTTTTTGTTTAATCAACTCCACAGTAGAACTGTTTAATTGCTCACATATCTTTTCCCACTGGGATTTAGATATTAGTGTGTGTGTTCATGGGATCCAAGGTAAGATTGGAAGGCTAATCCCAAAATCCTCAAAGCAAAATATAAAAGGTTTTGCATTATTCTAAGGAACCTCAGCCTTCCTAAGGGAGGCACAAATCTATTGTATGAACACAGGAGGCCTGCCCAAATGGACTATGGAAAATGTTGCAATGGGTCAATTTTTTATCTTTAACTGCCAAAGTTGATTTTTCCAATGAAAAATGAACTGCAGCTGACAACAGTGTAGTAAGAAGGTGAATGAAAGAAAGTTAGTGATCTGGTAAGTGTTCTTAACATAATCCTAGGATATTAGAGCTGGATAAGATTTTTAATGCTCATTTTCTTATACTCACTTAGTTTACACCCAAGAAACTTATGTTTTGAGAAGAAATATGCCTAGAATGACATGTTTTAAACCCTTAAGGTATTTCCAACAAAAACAATGGCAACAGCAAAACAGCACATTTAACACATGATAGTCTTAAGATAATTCTCAGTATTATTGGATTCTGACTTTGAATCTAAATATAAATACAATTTGCTTTATCTATTATTTCTTTTTAAATGTTTAGTAGGCTTAGATATAAGTTAAAGCTGACTCAATTTGTATATTATATTATTTATTTTATCCTATGGTCATGCATTGGTTTCAACAGTTATCAACACAAATAAAAGGAGTGGGATGGGATTAGTGGGTTGGCTTTAAGGGAATGGAAATCAAGTTTACAAAAGTAGTGACTAGGATTCCATATAGAGAGCTTACTGCAGGAATATATAAGTTTGCTGAACTCTATCAGAAATCTTCATTTCATTCTTACCTGCCGATTGTGTAAAACAGATTATTTAGCGTCTCTTTGGACTCCTCTTAATTTTTTGTTTCTTGTATTCTTTTCCCTTTCATTTTTCCAATTGGATTTCACATTTCATTTTTGAATCCTGCAAATTTCTTTCAGTCTTGAAGCATGTAACATTCTTGAAAGGTTATTACAGGTAGATAATCTCTATATAAATTGATTTCTTCCTTACCTTTAATTCTGTGATTGGAAGTAAGAGGTTTAGTAGAAAATAACTTGAGCAAAGAAGTGATTGTACCCCATGGCTAAGACCCAAGCTTATTTAAGCATTGTCCCTAAAGATATGCTTATTTTTTTTGGTGCCTACTTTTTAATAGCCATTCTTCATAATTAGCAAAGGAGTTGATGCCACAACAAAGAAACATTTTCATCCATCCTTACCTCACTAACCACTGGATATAATTTTCTTTCCCTGACCTTCACAACAGTGGCCATTGCTCTAGTCTGAGGTCCATTGACAATCTTGTCTCTCATGTTTGTTGATACATATGGATGGACTGTCACTCAATGAAAGTTGATATTTTCTAAGGAGGAAGCCACATGTATTTCAGGATAAGAGAGCTCCAAAGAGTTGACTAGTAGCTCAATGATGCTTTCTTTTTCCAATGAACCCTTTTGCTAGAGCAAAAAGTGAATCCTGGTTGATAATAAAATAATAAAAATTAATATCTATTGAAGCTCAAACTTGTCTCAATGATTGAATAATAATAGCTAATATTTATTGGATGTTTGGTATTTGAAGAACCCTCTTCAAAATACTTTACATGTAATAGCTCATTTAATCCTCATCGTTACCTTGCAGACAGGTGTTCCTATAACATGCAAGTTACATATCAGAAAAGGAAACCATAGAGCTCCTGAGATGTTGCAAATGTCCTACAAGTATTAAATGGCAGAGTTGGATTTAAACCCAGGCAGTCTGGCTCCAGGGCCCATGCTTTTAATCACCACAACATTCTGTCTCTGTTACTGTGTCAAAAGAACTAAATCTGCCTATCCCTGCACATATCCTAAATGAATATTTAAGTTAGTTTTAAATTAATACTTCTGTTTTAAATTTAACACATAGATTATTTGGAAAATAATTATATTATTTACTCCAGTCTTCTTCTTAAGTTCCACCATCTCTAATACATTTCCATCTCTGTGAAGGGATTGTTTATCGGAGCGGGCTCTAGCCCAATAATACAGGATTTCCAATCTCTACCCTTGAATGAAATTGAGAGACAATAGTTTCTTAACATATTTTTTAAAAACTATTAGAATTAAATTAGATGTGATCGATCATTGATAATTACAAGATGAAAATATATTAATGACAGATATGCACACTTATGTGGCATTCACCTAATTTAGTGAGAAACAGAACAAAGGTAGAAAATAAACTTTGAGTAATAATCCAGAATTCACAATCATTGTTTTATCTCTATTTCATTCTCTATACCCAGGGAATCACTTCCCAGATAGTTACATTCTTCTATTTCCTCTATTATGCAAAGTTTTAATAAAGATATTTAGTTTTATTTAAAACCTAGAACAAATTTAGGAAAGAACAGGAGGGTAAGATTTTGGTAATGCTGTTAGATCAAGTTCTGAGATGGATGTTGTGAGATAAAAAAGGAAATATATGTCAAATGTGAATGTAATTAAATACTGACCTTATAAGGGACAGGAAATCATTTAAGTGTTTAAGCAAGAAGGAAACATAATACAAAATCTACTTCATACAGGTAACTCTTACAGTGGTTTACAGATAGATTTTGAAGCATGTTTGAAAGTAGGGTGAGAATCCACTGGAGAGAACGAGGCCAATAAAGAGGTTCAACCGAAGAAAAAGAGGGCTGAAACATAATAAAAGAGTTTCAGTGATGATAAAGAGGAAACATTGGATATCTGCCACATTTCCAGATAAAATAAAATAGATCTTCACATTGACTCAGAATTGTTATATTTCCAACTTTAGAACAGTGAAGGAACAAGATGGTGGGGATATTAAGATTGTACAAGGAAGTTAATTAACAATTATGATTTGATGAGAAATTCTCCTATAACAGGTGATGAAACTGAAACTCAGTGATTAATTAGTCTGCCCAAGCTTTCAAAACTACTCAGTGACAGAGCTTGTATAACTAAAACAGAATTTTTCTTCTTTCTATTTTATCAGTGGATTTCAAACAATTTTAAGGAACTCTTTTATTCCTCAGAAGCAAAGCCACATCTCAAGGTGAGAAATATAGAACTGCTCTTCTATCTATAAAAGGCTTTACTTGGAACAGCAATGCTTTTATCTGTTGAGAAGTGAACAAAAACAACACAAATTACAACAGAGACTATTTATTAAGAGTTTCCTGTTAGCAATGTGGTTAACCACTATCACATGACGTTGGTGGAATATGAGAGAATTGAAGAAAGTAAAAGTAAAGCCCAGGTTTAGAGTTCAACAACTGGTTTGATAATGCTTCCGTTTAATGAGACAAACAATAAAAAGAGTGAAAACTTATCCCTTATACTACACTAATTGTAGCTATGCCTAGATGCTATCAGGATGTCCAAGTGGATTTAGAACTATTGCCCTATTTATTTCAATCATTTTATTTCTATTTTTTGTTAATATTGGGATTGTTATTAATATTGCCATCATTATTCTATCACAACATCAAAGTCCAGGAGAGCTGCAGAGAATGGAGTTGAAGAATGACACTGTGAAGACTGAATTCTTTCTCTTGGGATTTAGTGACCATCCAGAACTTCAGAGTGTTCTTTTTGCTGTTTTTTTTTCCATCTACTCTGTGACTCTCATGGGAAACCTTGGGATGGTTTTATTAATCATAATCAGTTCCCACTTGCACATCCCTATGTACTTTTTCCTCTGCATATTGTCCTTCATAGATACATGCTACTCTTCTGTCATTGCCCCCAAATTACTTGTGGATTTGGTTTCCAATAAGGAGACCATTTCTTACAATGGTTGTGCTGCACAGTTATATTTTTTCTGCTCTTTAGTTGATACGGAATCTTTCCTCTTGGCTGCCATGGCTTATGACCGGTATATAGCAATCTGCAATCCCCTGCTTTATACTGTTATTATGTCCAAGAGGATTTGCTGCCAGCTTGTGATTGGAGCATTTTTGGGGGGTACCATGAGCTCAATTATTCACACCATTAATACTTTCCATCTGTCTTTTTGCTCCAAAGAGATTAACCATTTCTTTTGTGATATCTCTCCACTCTTCTCTTTGTCTTGCACTGACACTTACAAGCATGACATTGTTCTGGTGATCTTTGCTAGTTTAGTGGAGGCTATCTGCCTTCTAACAGTTCTTCTCTCTTATTTCCACATCATAGCAGCTATTCTTAAAACAGATTCTCCAGAAGGAAGAAGAAAAGGGTTCTCCACTTGTGCTTCCCACTTGACTGTGGTCACTATTTACCATGGTACCCTGATCTTCATTTATTTGCGCCCCAGCACTGATCATTCACTGGATATGGACAAAGTGACCTCTGTGTTCTACACACTGATTATACCTATGTTGAACCCCCTAATTTACAGTCTAAGGAACAAAGATGTCAAAAATGCCTTTAGGAAAGTGATTAGCCCAAAATTGCTGTCTTAAAAAAGGGTGAAAATGAGCTTGACAACTTTACAACCTGTCTGTTTCTTGACCTTTGGTCTAACTGATGACAAAGTCTGTTTAATGTGGATCTTTCCAATTCTGTGGGTAGCAAGGACTTAAGCTCAAAATAGAGTCAGAGCTTAATATCAGAATCAGGCCCTTTTATATCAGTTGTATTATGTCTAATTCTTTACCATTTTAAATATTAAATTTTTATCACACTCCTTCATTGCTGATGAAAGCCAAAATTAGTGTTGTCTATGGAGAATAATTTACTAATATTTTCTATGTAGGATAATTCATGTAACATATGAAAATGAAATATGCATGCACCATTTAAACCAGTAATTCTACTTCCAGGAATTGAACCTGTAAAAGCTCATTACTTTCAAATGTATTAATCACAGCATAGTTTGTAGTAGCAAATGATTGAAAATGGTCTAGATGTCTATTAATAGGAGACAGGTTAAAAAATCAAGTTTAATTTTAAAATATTTATTCCAGGGGTAGATCTACCCTGTACATAATGTTCTATATCTAATATTCTTACTTCTTTTCTCCCTCCATCCTAATTTTATCACAATTACTACTAATATTGAATAAGTCACTGACATCACAGTATTCTTTTTGTGAAAGTAAATAAATGCAATTCACTGAGACTCTTTTTCAATTAATTATTTCCAAATTAATACACATACATTGTAGCTTGATGGTTCAAATTGCACTCACTCTAAAAAGCATTCCTCAGATACTAATTCCTATATGATCTTTTTGTGACACGATGTTCAATTCCGGATGACAACTCAGATTTGAAACCTCACTAAAACCTTAAGTGCACTTCTTTTAAGACTCTCAGCACTTCTAGTCTAATCATGCAGTTATTTGTCTGTTCTATTCCTCTATTAGATTTATCTTTTAATTATTATGTCTTATTTAATCCCTTGCTTCTTCATTATAGTATGTTCCCTAGTGTAGATACTGAGTAAATTTTTATGAAATGAACATGATTGTTTACTATGGGTTGTGTATAATTTAGATTATGTGCCAGTAATGGGCAGAAACTATATATTTCTCTTGCAATATTTTAGGTTAATTCTCCTGAGGGGTACTCCATACATACGTGATTATTACAACATAGCATCAAGTACAGCGGCTTTTTAAAAAACAATCTGCAAATATCAACTAAACAAAAGTATAGCTCAAAATATTTTCTCAAGAATATATTCACTCTTAAATCTCTTGATTGGTAGGCAAACAGCTAAAATTTCTGAAGGAGGCTATCCTCTCAGAGCCAGAGATGGGAATTGAAACTGAAAAATAGTGGGATGATGGCTTGGCTAGTTTCTAGAGCATGACCCAAAGAGAAGATGTGGCTGCAAAGTCTAATTTAAGTCCTAACATAAAGGTGAGGTTAAGTAGTGGGAGAAGAGATGGACTAAAGAGGAAAGCCTTCTGACAGTAATAATGTATTCTGGGTTCTAAATCTAGACCTCAGTTCCATTCACCACAGTGGAACTAACTTCACCAGAAGAATTTTGTCCATTCAGATCGGTAAAGAGGCAGGGCTCTGGCCAATGTAGGCTTTCAATAGGGAAAAATGGAATGGTAGCTTGTGGGT
Source organism: Equus przewalskii (assembly GCF_037783145.1). Lineage (NCBI taxonomy): Eukaryota > Metazoa > Chordata > Mammalia > Perissodactyla > Equidae > Equus > Equus przewalskii. The sequence continues at coordinate 15,719,822 of NC_091841.1, read as the reverse complement.
GATGAGAACCAAGTGCTTCTTCCTTAACACTGAGGAGGAAATATTCTCCAAAGTTCATGAGTTCATCACAATGGGAGGATATTGTTCCTTTGCAGCTAAGTGTACCATTTCAACCATGACCCCTAAGAGAGGGCCACACAGAATAAAATGAAATGAAATACTCTGTTGTTAATTATGTAAGCTCATTTCTTGGCAATGTAGGGTCTGAAACAAATCAGTAGAGAAGTTTCAGGCATCTGGCCTGGATATTGAAATCACGTGGTTATCTGTGAAGAAAGCTGTGCTCAGCCTTAACCAAGAGTGAAGGTATTGTCAGGGAAAGAAGTCCTAAGGCTACTGGGCAGAAAGGTCTAAACATGACCTGAGGCTAGAATGTGCAGCCAGAGTCGGACAGATTGGTTGAGCAGGCTTTAAAATGGGTAAAGTTGGATCCTGGAGACTCCAGTTCATGGCATGATGCTATGAAAGATAATGCCTTTTCTTTCAGCATCAGGGATTTTGTCCTTGATAGGGAGTTAGTTGGCTAAGGTCATAGAGCTAACAAGTAAAAACGACTGAATGATATTATACATATTTAAACCCAGGACAGTCTCACTTCACGGTCTAGTTCTTATCTTAAATTCTCTCCCATCTTTATCATTTTCTTAAAATGAGTATAAAACAAAAAGAAAAACAAACACACTGGTTTCCTGAACATCTGTATAAGGCTATTAAATCAGTCTTTAAAGGAAAAAGTAAAGAAAAATAAAAGAGTATTTTTTTCCCTTACACATTTATGTGAAACATGGCCAGTGAAGCTAACTTTACATAACAAAATAGATTTAATTTTATAGATGTGAAATATTTAATACATTTTTAATAAAGTACACGGAGTTGGGAATGGATTTGGACAGCAATTGAGAGGTCCTAGTATGTGACATATTCTATGAACAACAAATAAGTTGTTTGAGGTTATAAAAGAAAATATTTATGAGATGAAATATTTTTGTCTAAAACTCCTCAATTCATAATGCAAGACAAATAACATGCTGAAAATTGAATGTTTTTAATATTTTGTTTTGTTCCATTGATGTTTTGACTGTATAACACTCAGCACATTTTATACACTAAAGGGATATGTAAAATTAGAGAAAAGGATCTAAATGAGGAACCTTGTATAACCTATTACTCCCTCCCCCCAGAACCAAAAAGTATCTCCATGTTCCTTTCATGACAACAAAATAAAACAAAATGAATACTCTTGAGAATCTGAAATTGCATTATATTTTTCACCATTGAATTAATTACTAATTGATTACAGTCTGAACAACATATGGAATTGATTAAGTTTTTGGAATAGATTACAGGATTATCAAACATCCAACTACTGAGCAATGACTACTTCTAAAATTTTGTATAGAATATAGTTCCAGTTTATTTCACAGATACACAGACCCAATATAAATCCTTACAAATGGAATACTAGTGTAAATACTACTTTTCCTTTTTTTTTGCCCAAGGAACATACATTTATGTCAATAACTCATTTATGTCAATAAGTCTTCCTTTACAACTTAAACAGTATCACTTGGGAATTTCAGTTATTTATTTTTTTATTTTAACCAGTATAATCTTATGAACACATCAGGAAGATGATTTCCTCTTTTATAGTGGCCTTTGGAGAAGGTCCAAGTCTTTTACTCCAAACTTCCATTCATGAGGTTTTTGTATAGTTGTTAATAGCACCATCTCTGTTCTCCAAAGTGAGGGCAAGAAGGGAAATTCACAGGGTGTTGTAAAGTCTATGAGTTGCAATGTAATCTAGAGCAACTTATCCTAGGAATCTATGCTGATACAATTGAGGCAGAACGTTGAGGAATAGCTCGAGAAGATTTTGACATCAAATAAACTCTGTCCAAGATTCTTATTTCAGCCTAAGCCAAATGACAACAATTGCAGATGGCTTTCATCTAAAATGAATATACTTGAATAAAATTAAAGAAGGGAGTTCTTTCTTTGGTAAATTTACAAAGATTCATTTTTGCAACAATTTTCCAGGCTACACTCATTCATTGAGTCAATAAATTTTTTCGAATTGCATCCTGGAGCTCAGCATTGTAAATATCAAAAGTAGAAAAATAATGGTAAACAAGACATCCAAGGTCTATGCCTTTCTGAAACTTTTAGTCTAGGGAAGGAAATTTCATTATGTTCTTATTTATTCATTTCCTACTTATAGACTTATAAGTGTTATGATAGAAAGTTTATGGGGTGATATTGGTACATAGGAAAGATGCAAACAAACCCAAATCAACCCACTAGAAGTCCCTTCTTGCTGAGTGTCGGTGTCGCAATCCAATGTACACATCAGGATAGATGCGGAGAGGGCTGATGGCCACTATGAGTTTATTATAACCAGCGTTTCAATATATACATATCTTACATCTGTTAAACATACACAGGTGTTCTAGACAATGTAATTAGTGAATGCAAAGAATTCTTAGTGATTTCTCAAGAAGCCCTCCCTTGGCCTCTGTTTTGATATTATCATGTTATTACTGTGTTCACATATTTTATCTTGGAGCATGCAAGGCATCCTAGGCAATGGCCCCTCCCGCTCCCAATATCGTGTCTCCATCTGTGTCCCCGGGCGACCGGTGCCTGGCTTAGGTTGCCTCCCCCTGGAGGTCTTACTCATCATTGGCTAACCAGCCTTCTCACCTCCAGGTCAGTTTGTTGGCAAGCCTTTTCCAGTGATTATTAATCCTTCCTGCATCAGGGGTGGCTACACTGAGCAAGTTTATTAAACACATTGTTTTTAAAAACTTGGAGCCTGTAGGAGAATAAGTTGAATAGACATGAGGGAGTAGTTTCTATGCCCATTTTATCTCGTGGGACCCACCCATGAACATAGAAGGGAAGTATAAAATAACCCTCTTCGCAAGACAGCAAAGGGAACCTATTAGTACTCTTCCTTAGTTTGGAGGGAAGATTAAGATAAATCGTAACTGCTACCTACACTCAATTTAGGCACAATGATAAGTAAGAAATAATATCTAGAAGCTGTATTGGTGATACTACAGGGACATATGTGAAAGTACCTGAATTTAGCTCTCAGAATATTTAAATACATTTGAGTGAAAACATGGTTTCATTCAGAATATATTTTACTGTCAATTGCTTTTTCAGGACACCTTCCATCCTTATTCTTTAAACTGTGGATCAATGGGTTTAACATAGGGATGGCAACTGTGTAGAAAACAGAGGCCATTTTGTCCATTTCTGTAGAGGAACTCTAACTGAGTCCAAAATATATGAACAAGAATGTGCCATGAAATATAGCCATAGTGGTTATTTGGGAGGCATACATAGAGAAGTCTTTGTGACTCCCCTTGGCTGAGTTCATTCTAAGGATGGTAGTTATGATATAACTGCATGTGAGGAGGACAGTGATGATTCTGTACCCCACAACATAGCCAATGAACATGGCATCACTATCTCATTGATGGATATATGTGAAGAGGACAGGTCTAGTAAGGGTGGGATGTCACAGAAAAAGTAATTGATGATATTGGAATTGTGGAATGACAATTGAAATATGCAAAATGTGTGCATTGTTGAATCCACCAAACCTTTCATGTAGACAATGGCCACTAATTGGGTACAAACTCTCCTGGACTTGGCAATTGTATAAAGAAGTCGACCGCTAATGGCTACATAATGGGCATGTGCCATGACAGCCAAAATGAGACATTCCACATTTTCAAAGGGCCTAAAAGAATACATCTTAATGGCACATAAACTATATGGAATTCTCTTTTTCTCAGGTAAGAAATCAACCAGCATCTTGGGAGAGACAGAGGAAGAATATCAGACACCACAGAATGACAGATTTCTCGGGAAATAATACATGGGTGTGTGGAGTCTGGGGTCCATCTTGATCAGCAGTATCATCCCAAGATTGGCAATCACAGCTATGCCATAAATAAGCAGAAAGAGCATAAAAATCCCCTGTTGCACATCCTGTCTGTCAGAAAGTCCTAGGAATAGGAAGTCAGTAAACACAGTGCAGTTCTCAATAGCCATCACTCAGGTCTGGAAATCCCTGGTTGTAAGAGAAGAAAATGAAAGTGGAGGGTAACATCATCTTACTATCTTAATAGTTAAACAGCTGCTCTTTTCTATTTTTTAGTAAATACAAAAAGAGATAAATAATTCTAAGTCTTCTTTAAGTAAACTGTCTCTCATGAAAATGCATCCAATTTAATATAAATTGATAAAATTATAATGATAATAACTGTCTATATTTGCATAACACTGTAGAGTTTCAAAGACAATTTCATCAAAATTAAATCATGTTATTTTCATAGCAACCTAAGTAGTATTTATGATCACTTTTGCTATTTTTCTTTCATAGCTAAGATTTGATGTCCTCAGAGTTGAGGCAGTAATTCTTGCAATTAGTCAGTCCAAATAGCATATGTCTTCTGACAAGTTGGTTCTTTATTTTCAATGTCCTAGGAATATTGTTATATGGTGTAATAGAGAAGCGTATTTAAGTGAGAGGTTCAGATAATGAATATATTCCTTTGTTATTCCCTCATAATTCAATATTGTAGAGTAGGCAAAGCTATGTCAGGCTTCTAGATACAATATGCCTCCACTTTTCTATTAACCATTCAGGTCTTATCCAGTCTCAATTAGCAAGGGAGACACATAGTCTGTGTTCCAGGATCCTCTGGATTTATTCACCAGCAGATCAGATGTGTAAGACAAATGATAAAAGTCCTCATATGTCCATAGTCACATGATGTCTGAGAGAATCATTCCTGAACTTTGCCCCAACTCAATCCCTAGAAATTGTAATATTGTTTTCTTTAATCCCTGTTTCTCTTGAGTATCTCTGAAATATGCCTTCCTTCAGTTTAAAAGAGATGGTGGTCCTTGGCAGGCCAATTGAGTTCTATGCCCCACTGTCATATTTTCCCCAATCCAATTATATTATATATAATGTCATCCATGACCTCCTTTGTTCTGTGAGAATACAAGAAAAGTGGAGTTGAGGGGTCAGCCCCGTGGCCGAGTGGTCAAGTTTGCACGCTCTGCTTCAGTAGCCCAGGGGTTCACTGGTTCAGATCCTGGGCGCAGACATGGCACCACTCCTCAGGCCATGCTGAGGTGGTACCTCACATGTCACAACTAGAAGGACACACAACCCAAAAACAAACATATATAACTATGTACTGGGGGGGGGGTGGGCGTTGGGGAGAAAAAGCAGAAAAAAAATGATTGGCAACAGTTGTTAGCTCAGGCACCAATCTTAAAAAAAAACAAAGAAAAAAAAGAAAAGTGGAATTGAGGGTAGATGAAGAACAGAAAAAGAACATATGCATAGCAATCTAGTGATCAATGTGCAGGTCTACAAACCTTTGGCCTAATTTCATTTAAATATCTTTCCCTGTAGATACATCATTAAAAAAAATACTGTCCTTTAAAACTAAAAATATTTTTAAAATATATAAAGGTGCAGGGAAAATATTTAAAACAATAAAAAATGTCTAACTACCTACAGAAACCATATTTGCATTTTATTATATTCCCTGCTATCTATGTATATATGAATGTAAAATAACCAGATTGAGAAAAGAAATTAAAATAAAAGTTTGTAGAATTTTTCTTACTCTCCTTTTCTTTTATAAGGAGTTTCAGTCAAAAAAAGGATAAAAGAACTAAATAACTCTAAGATATAATTCAGAGACAGACAAAAAAATATTAGCATCTGGCTCAGAACTACTGACTCCTTTGTTATATGCAGTTCTGTCTACATGAGGGTTCAGCATTGTCTCCTGACTGACCTGGGTTATGAACTGTCTTTGTATCTGGTCCCTGGGTGTTGAACACTTGATCTCTCAGGAATAAGTGACAGATTTACTAAAATAGCTTCTCATCTGATCTTTTACAGTTAGGGAGATTGTGACAGGAAAACAGAGCACTTTTAAAACTTTTTCTTCTGTCCCTCTCTACCTTAATACCCAACATTGTACTTGTTTGCCGATGGTAAATTAATCCAATCAATGATATACTTTATATCTAGTTCACTAGCTCCTTTTAAGCATTTTGTTTTAATTTTGTAAATTACAAAACAAATACACACCCACTCATGCTGATAACACTTCCACAGACACAAACACTCTCCATTAAACACAAAATAAAGATTTTTCTAAGTAAAATTTATTTTTTGAATAAAATTTTTTACAGAAATAAAGATTTTTGTAAAAACAGCAAGAAACTGACCATATTCACACTGCCTAGGGACAACTAGATTTTTCTCTATATTATTTGACTTTTAATTTTTAAATAAAAATGGCACCAGAATGAATAAATATATATACATATGTATATATGTAACATATAGAATATATTCTCTGCTAATGGCCACTTGGTTTATAGACAATTCTTCATATCATAAAAGTTCTGATATGAGAATAATTCTGCATAAATAATTTGTCACAGCCAGCTGTTTCTTTGAAATTAATTCTAAGAAATGTCCTTTAGGAGCAAAGAGTTTTGACTCTGAATAAAGGCAGTGTTGGCCTTTTTACCTTTCTTAGTTGTTTCATATTATCTAATTTTCACCACATATTATTATATGTTTTATATATTATCACATGTGTTCTCAGTTGTCTGTAACAACTTCACGATATGAAACAGAAATTGAAGCACAGAGATAAGTAAATTTCTACACTCCCATAGACATCAAATTTCGCTGAATTCATAGAAATTGCTCACAATAGACTCCTGAACACACTGCCATGAAACAATTTGTCTTAAAATGTAACTCTGTTAAATGCTCTCTTTGAAAGTTAAAGTGCATTTATGTTAAAGTGATATTTGAAAATTAACAAAATTAATGACCCATGAATCCTAGATTTCTAAGAGAAGTGAGACTATTCAGTTCCCATCAATAAACCAAGGTGGAATCTCAGCAGTGATTGAGGGCAAAACGGTTGTTACGTTGGAAGTTAACCTGTTTTATTTTTTTCACCTGGGCATTTGAAAATAATATCGGTGTGAAGAAAACGTGATGTGGAGGGTGGCTTCATTGCACACTTCCAGGAAACAAATAGAAAAGAAAGAAATTGCTGCCCTTTGATGTTGTGCAAGCTGGCAGCTTTGGGGATAATCTCTGTATTGTCCATTCATTGAGTAATATTTTGTCATTGTGTGAATCATTGCTCTACCGTTACCAGCATAGGTGGGATGTGTTCCTTAAATGCCAACAGTTGATTGATATTCCAAGAAAATGTATAATAATCATGTACATTAGGCTGTACAATGTAAGTCTTAATGCTCTTAATTTATTACCACAAAATCTGAAAATACAAAATTTGTGTAAAAAACAAGAACAAAATTAAGATGTGCAATGCATGTAAGAGTTTACAAATTTAAATATTTCAGTCAGTTTTGTATTTCTCCTGAAACCTTGCCTGCTATAAAAAGAAACAGATTTTGCAGTCATTTTTGTTTCCAAATAATGTGTTTGCCTAATTTGTTGTTAGGGAGTTTGCTTTCACTTTCTATAAACCTAGATTTATCTTCAGGCAAAATCCAATGAAATTAGTATATTTTTAGGTTTTGGAAAAGTGGTTTTAGTGACAATTGTTAGTGTCTTTCATAAGGTGTTGCTGCTATTTGTGTGCTGATTCAACACTAAAATACCGAAAGTACTACTGTGGGAGATATTTTTGACGCAAATCTCAAAACACCTGAGTAATTGCCAATAATCGTCCATCAGGTAAACATAAGAAAATGATGTATTTGTGGTACCTAACAGCTTAACTACAATTCTCTGCTTCTCTTGTTCACTTTTGGAGAAGGAGGAGTCATCCTTGGTCATCTTGGTCATCTTCTGATTCCTTGCATACTCATTTTCCCTCAGGTCTCTCCTGTTTCCAGGGATGCCAGATTTCCTCAGGCTACACTCAGTTTAAGCAGGATAAAGACTTTATCTTCATAAACACTGTAGCCCCTCCAGACCTTGGAGTCTAATTCCTACTCCCCATTCAATCTGGAGCATGGGTAGCAATATATTGCTGAAAATTGGATAACCTAAATTACTCCCTAAAGGGTTTATGGAAATATTAAAAAAAAAATAAAATAACAAAAAGCAGATGTTTAACAGCAAAATAGATAATTATTCTATGAAATATTCTATGAAAGTTGCACCATTTATTTTAGAAAAACATGCTGAACTTTAATACAAGGCATTATTAAAGATAAAAATTTATAATGATAAAGATCTGAAGTTTCTTATAAACTCGTATTGTATAGATTTTGATATTGGAAAACCTTTTTGATATGTAATGCACATATAGAACATACTTAAATAAGTATACAGCTAGAAAAATTTTCAAACAAAAAAATGCCCTGTAACCAGGGTGAAGACTAAGAAACAGAACATTACCAGAATCACCAAAGCCTTCTACACGATCCCTCCTATCATTAATCTCTTACACTCAAGGAGTAATTACTTTCTTTGCTTTTATCATGATAGATTAGTTTCTATTTTTTGAACTACATATAAGTGGGTACCTAAAGTATGTACTGTTCTATTGCGTGCTTCTGCAATCCATCCATGCTAGATGGATGCAATTGCAGTACATTCAACCTCGTTGTATAGTATTTATTTGTATGAAGAGAAAATTATTTGTTTATCTACTTTCATGTTTATAGGCAGTTGTTTTCACTTTTTTCTATTAAAATAATGTTAATGTGAACATTTGTGTACATCTCTTTTGGTAGAGATAGACACTCATTTATCCTGAATATAGAATCAAGAGTTGAAATTATGTATGACTGTAAATGTATATAAAATTTAGATTTAGTAAATATTGTCATACAGTTTTCTATAAGTATGCCAATCCACATTTCCACTATCACACTCTCAGTGTGTGAGTCTTCTGGCTTTTAAAGATCCTCTCCAATACTCAATGTTGTCTTTCATCTTGATTTTAGCCATTATGTACAGTATTTTTTTTCTCAATGATTAATAAAGTTGCATATCCACTTTTATCATATGTCTCTTAATGTCAAAATGCGAAATAGAAAGCCAGTTAAAGGGGTTCAGTTTGATTGTTTTGAGGGTTCTACAACTCATGCTATCAGTCTACCTGTCATCATTGCCACCTCCATTTGGGGTCAAATGGCCTAGGGATGTAGTGTTTTCCATTGGTATGAAATACAGTCCCACCCATCTGTTATTCTTTTAATCACCCAAAATAGAAATGAGCATATGCATTGATAGATTTACATTAATATAGATATAGAATGTGATAGATGGATGCTTAATAAAGAATGTTCAGTTGAAGCCCCTTTTTTGACAGAGTGGAAACTGAGGTCCAAAAAGGAAAAGTGAGTTGTTGAAGATAACAGTTATAGTGAGTTGAGAGTAGTGATTCAGATCCAATTTTGCTACCATTTTTCTCCAGTTCACAGCATGTTTCTACAGAAGAATTCAAACTAGGTTAAATTTGCTGCCTCATAAGAAAGAGCCACACACTTATTTATATAGTAATACTTATTACTGTTTGGTTTAAGAATTTTGCTAATCAGCTCTCCACCAGTATGGAGTGAATGGCTTGTATCATTATACATAGACCCTAATTGTCATTACTCATTGTGCATACTTTTAGGGATATCAATGTGGAACACATATAAGGAACTACAATAAAGAAATTGATCTACGACACTGACCCATTATACAAATTACTGAAAGAGGCCTTACACTGGGAGCTAGAGATGAGAAATGGAAGCTACAAATGGTGGGATGATAGTTTGGTCAATGACTAGGGCCTGATCCATACAGAATGTATGGCTATAAAGTCTACAGAAAGTTCTACATCCAAAGATGAGGTTGAGCAGTGAGGCAGAGCATAAACGAGTGAGGAAAGTCTTCTGATAGTGACACTACACGCTGGGTTATAAATTGAAATCACAGTTGCATTACTGCAATGAAGACCCTTTAAAAGTATAATTTTATCCAAACAGGTCAGTGGTGATGTAGGGCTCTGGCTAATGTAGGCTTCCAATAAGGAAGAATGGAATGGTAGTCTGAGGGTGATGAGAACCAAATGTTTCTTCCCTAACACTGAACAGGAAATGAACTCCAAAGTGCAAGGGTTCAACACATCTCACAGATGTTAGATTTTTTGCAGCTAAGTGTGCAATTTCAGCCATGGCCCTGGGATTGGGCCACACAGAATAACATAAAATGGGGTACTATGCATGAATATTCTAAACGCATTTCTTGATAATATGGCGGCTGGGGCTTATTTCAGTAGAGCAGTTTCAAGCACCTGGCTTGGACACGAGAATGGTGTGGCCAGCATGGGGAGCCATGAAGAAACCTCTAGTCAACTCTAACCAAGAGTGAATGCAGAGTCAGGAAAAATAAGTCCTAGGGTCCCTGGGCAGAGAGCTCCAAACATGACCTGAGGCTGGGATGTGAAACTGAAATCTGACAGACTGGGTGAGCAGGCTCTAACTTAGATAAAGATGGATCCTGGAGACTCCTTTTCATGACATGATGCCATGAATTATATTATCTTTTTTTTTCATCACAGGGCTTTTATTCCTCATGGGGAGTTAGTATGATTTTTATGATCTTACAAACTTTCTTGATCAACATATATATATATATATATCCTTATAATGTTTATATCAAACCTATGTTAAAGAGACGAGGAAACTGAGGCTTAGCAAGATTAAGTAACCTCAGATCACACAGCTAACAAGTAAATTGTAGCACATGTTTCCCCTGCTATCCAAAATTTCACTTTAGGCCCCTTCACTTTTACAAAAGACCTACATAAGTACCTGCTTTTGCTAGCTGAAAAAAATTGAAAAGGATTTCTGCTTAAGTGAAAATAAATAGCATTCAGTGTTTGTTTTGCAGGGAGCCCTTAAGAAGACAGCAGGCACCTGGAGCAATGAGACTGATGTTGCAAACTCCATCTCTGGGAACTATATACTCAGCATAGCTTTATTTTTTTGGTGGAAGATTAGCCCTGAGCTAACTACTGCCAATCCTCCTCATTTCACTGAGGAAGACTGGCCTTGAGCTAACATCCGTGCCCATCTTCCTCTACTTTATATGTGGGTTGCCTGCCACAGCATGGCCTGCCAAGCATTGGCATGTCACATCCAGGATCCAAACCTGCAAACCCCGGGCCACCAAAGCAGAACATGTAAATTTAACCGCTGTGCCACTGGGACAGCCCCAAAATCTCTCCCTTCTTGATCATGTTCTTAAATGAAAACAAAACAGAAACAAACACAAAAAAATCCTCCTTTTCTGACAATGTTAAAGCTTATTAAATCAGTGTCCATAAAAGAAAAGGGAATGAAAAACAGTAAGTGATATATTTTTTTCCTTAAGCATATATGTGAAACATGGGAGGTGAATCCAATTTTACGTAACATGAATAGATTCAATTTTATAGATGTGAACCTATTTAATATGTTTTAAGTAGATTAAGTGTGGAAGCGTTTTGTATAATAATACAGAAGTCCTAATATATGAAATATTCTATGAGCAACAAAAAAATTATTTGAGATTATAAAAGAAGATACCTAAGAGTACTAAATATTTTTGTCGTAAAACTGTTCAATTAGGAATTGAAGACAAGTAACTTGCTGAAAATTGCATGTTTTTCATGTGTTGTTTCCTTCTTATGATGCTTGATGTACATGACACTCAGCACATTTTATAAACTCAAGGGATATATAAAATTAAGGAAGAGGATGTAAATGGAAAACCTGTATAACCCATTAAGCTCTCCTCTCAGGAACCAAAAAGAGTGTCTTCATGTTTCTTGACAACAACCTGAAATAAAATGAATAATTTTGACAACCTGAAAGAGTTTTATGTTTTTCATAATTGGGCTAATTGTTAATTGGTTACAGTGAGAAAAACATAAGCAATTAACAAGTTATCAGAACACATGTTAAGATAATCTAACATCCAGCTACTCAGCAATGACAACTCTTGAAATTGTGTTTAGACTATAATTACAATTAATTTCACAAATATACAGAGAGCCAATATAAATCATTACAAATGGAGTACTAATGTAAATATTACTTTGTTCTTTGGGTTTTTTTTGTTAAACACATATTTAAGTTAATAAATCTTCTTTTCAACTTAAATTGTATCAATTGGGCATTACAGTTGTTTTTTAAATTTTAACCAGTATAATACTATGAACACTCCAAGGGAGATGGAGTCCTCTTCCCCAGGCCCTTTGAGAAAGAAGGTCCAGATTTGAACCCCTAACTTCCATGCAAAGTTTCTGTACAGTAGTCACTTGCACCATATCTGCTCTCTAGAGTGAGGGCAAGAAGGAAATCCACAACCTGATGTGAAGGCTGAGGTACAATATAAACCTAGAGTGGCTGATCCTGGGGTTGTCTGCTGATATAAGTGGGGCAGAATGATGAGGAATACAGGATCTGAGAAGTTCCCTATATTAAATGATCCCTGTTACTGATACTTAATCAGCCTGGCCAAAAGACAGGAAGCACAGATGGATATCATCAATGATGAAAATACTAGAATCAAGCAAAATAAAATAAAGGGGCAGAGGTTTTGTAAATTTACGAAGGTTTTTTTGCATCAATTTTCTAAGAGACACTCATTCAGTCAATATTTTGAATGGCTTCCTGGAGCCAAGCATTGTAAATAACAAATTAATAATATTGGTGAACAAGATAGACAAGGGCCTTCCATTTATGGTACTTTGAGTTAGGGCAGGAGATTTTAATTTATTTATATGTATTAATTTACTACTTGTATACTTCTAAGTGTTATGATGGAACATTTATAGGGTGATGCTAGTATTTAGGAAAGATACAAACAAACCTAACTTAATCCACTAATCCTCCATTCTATCTGAGCAAGTTTATTAAACTCAGTGTATAAAAAACTATTTGGAGCCTTAGGAGGGTAAGTTTAATTGACATGGGTGGAAGGGTTGCCCTGCCAATGCTATCTTATTGGAGTACAACCATGAACAGAGAAGGGAGGTACAAAAAGACCATATTTGCAAGTCAGCTTGTTACTACTCTTCTTTACTTTGAAGAGCAGATTCAGATCAGTAATGACTGCCCACCAGACTTAACTTAGGCAAAAAGATAAGTAATAGAAAATATCTAGAAAGTGTATTGAGGAGACTACAGGAATCTATATGAAAGTACCTGAACTTCACTTCTCAGAATGTTTAAATAAATACTTTGGTAAGAAAATGTAGTGTCACCTGGAACATAACTTAGGGTCGATTGCTATCTTCAAGGCATCATTCATATCCTCCTTCATTAAGCTGTAGATCAGTGGGTTTAACATAGGGATGAAAACTGTGGAGAAAATGGAGGCCATTTTGTCTATTTCCATGGTTTAACTCAAGCTGGGTTGGAAATACACGAACAGGAGCATGCCATGAAACATAGCTACACAAATTACTTAGGAGGAAAACACAGAGAAGGCTTTGTGTCCCCCTCTGCTGAGTTCTTTTAAGGATGGTAGCTAAGATGTAGCTGTAGGGGAGGAGAACAATGGTGATACTGCACCCCACAACACAGGTGCTGAAAGTGAACAACTCTACCTCCTTGATGGTTGTATTTGATGTGGAAAGGGCTAGAAAGGGTAGGACATCCCAGAAATAGTGATTGATAATTTGGAATTGCAGAACAAAAGTTGAAATGTGCAAAAGTCGTTGACTGCTGAATCCACCAAACCTTCTAGGTAGACAATGGAAACTAGGTGGGTACAGACTTTACTGGAAATGGCAATTGCAGAAAGAATTGGATTGCAAATGGATACATAATGTTCATATGCCATGACAGCCAACATGAGACATTCCACATAGGCAAGGATCCAAAAAATATATATATAAATGGCACATAAGTTACATGGGATCCTCTTTTGCTCAGACAAGAAATCAACCAGCATCATGAGACAGAGAGTGGAAGAGCAGCAGGCATCACAGAATGACAAATTGCTCAGGAAATAATACATGGGTATGTGAATTCTGGCATCCATCTTGATCTGCAGGACCATCCCTAGATTGGCAATCACAGTTACGCCATAAATCAACAGAAAGAGCACAAAGAGCCCCTGCTGCACATCCTGTCATAAAGTCCTAGGAATATGAAGTCCGCAAACACAGTGAAGTTCTCAACAGCCATCAGGTCTGGAAATCCCTGGTTGTAAAAGAAGAAAATGGAAGTGGAGGATAACATCACCTTACCATCTTAATAGTTAAACTGCTGATCTTTTCTGTTTTTCAGTAATTAGAAAAAGAGACAAAGTTAGCTAAAACTGCTTTAGGTAAACGGACTCTCTTGTAAAACTATCCAATTTAATATGTCATAAAATGATAATGATAATAATATGCCTACAAATGTGCAACACTGTATTGATTTTGTAAGACACTTTCATCCAAATTGAATCATTGTATTTCCACACCAACCTATGTAGTATGTATGAGGATTTTTGCTACTTCTATCTTGTAGATTAAAAACGATTTCCTCAGAGCTGAGGCAATAGTTCTTACAATTAGTTGATCCAGATAACCCACATGTTTTGAAAGATTTTTTTTCAATTTTGTAGAAACATTGTTATATCCTGTAATAGATAATCATAGTTAAGTGAATGGCACAGGTAATGAATACATGTCTCTGTTTTTCCCTCATCATCCACAATTGTGGAGCAGTAAGAGCTATGGCAGCTTCCAGGATATAACATTACCCTCTTTCTCATTAACCCCTCAGATCCTATCCAGCCTCCAAGAGCAAAGGATGGAGATAGATGTGATCCAGGACCTACTGGATCAGGGAGGGTGTTCACTGCTGGAGAAGAGGGTGGAATGGTCTGCACGAGTGAAGCACTAGAGGACACAGACAGGAATATCCCAGGGCTAACAAGGCTCCCTTTGACAGCTGCTGTGGCTCATAGGAGAATTCACATGATCTGTTTATTAGCAGATCAGATGTGTAAGACACATGATAAAATTCCTCATGTGTACACTGTCCTATGATGTCAGAGAGAGTCATTTTTGTACTGTATCCCATCGCAACCTCTAGAAATTTTAACATTGTTTATTGTTTTTTTGTTTTTTTTATCCCTATTTCACTTGAGTGTCTCTGAAATCTGCCTTACTTTGGTTTAAAAAAAGTTGATGAGAGGCCAGCCCAGTGGTGTAGTGGTTAAGTTAGGCATGCTGTACTTCAGTGGCCTGGGTTCATGGGTTTGTATCCTGAGCACAGGTCTACATTACTCATCAAGCCATGCTGTGGCAGTCACCCACATACAAAATAGAGGAAAGACTGGTACCAGTGTTAGCTCAGGGACAATCTTCCTCAAGCAAGAAGGGGAAGTTGACAACAGATGTTAGCTCAGAGCCAATCTTCCGCATCAAAAAAAAGTATGAAAAAAAAAAAGAAAGAAAGAAAGAAAAAGAAAAAGTTTGATGACCTTTGGGAAGCCATTTGTATTCTATGTCTGACTGTTATATTTTACCCAAACCGATTAAGTTACATGTAATGTCATATATAACTTCCTCTCTTCTGTGAGAATATTAGAAAAATGGAGTTGAAGGTAGACAGAGAACAGAAAAAGAATATACGAATAACAATCTAGTGATCAATACTCAGGTCTACAAAATCTTGGTCTGAATTTATTTAAATTTGTGTCTCAGGAGATACATCATTTAAAAACATGCTTTCCTTTAAAAATAAAAATATTCAAACTGTATATGAAAGTACAGGGAAGAGATTTAAAAAAATAAAAAATGTCCAACCATCTCTGTAATCCATACTTGTATTTGATTATATTTACTGCTAACTGTGTATATGTATTTAAAATAAATTGATAAAATTAATTAAAACAAAATTTTGGAGAATATTGTATATACTCCTTTGGTTTATAACACGCTTTCAGTGGTAAAAGGATAAAAGTGCTAAGGAAATCTGAAATATAAATCAGAAAAAAATAATTAGTACCTGACCCAGTACTACTAACTCCTTTGTTGTACACTGTTCTGCCTATATGAGGGTTCAGCATTGTCTCCTGACTGACCTGGATTATACAGCCATTACTGTGTCTGGTCCCTGGGTGTCGAACATAGTCTCTCAGGAATAAGTGTCAGATGTAGTAATGTGGTTTATCATCTTATATTTCATAGAGGCAGGGTGATTGTGAAAGAAATACAGACATTTAAAAAATATGTTTGTTTTGTCCCTCTCTACCTTACTGCCCAATATTATGCTTATTTAGCAATTATTATACTTACTGTGTCAAGAAGCATTCCTTATTTCCAGTTACCAAATCCCTATACCAGTGTTTCATTTTAATACCATAGTTTACAAAATGTTTACTCACCCACTCATGCTCACAATCTTACAAAAAACACCAGACATATTCCTATTAAACACATTCACGAAGTAAAGATTTTTGTAAAAACAGCAAAAAATTGACCATAATCACACAGCCTAGGGATAACTAAAATTTGTTGTCAATATTATGGATTTTTAATTTTTAAACAAACAGGATGTCAAAATAAACAATTTTTATATGTAAATAAGTATTATGAATAGAAGCTTTGCATTTGTTTCTATGATGTACATTAGTTAAATCAATCTATCTTCTGCTAATGGCCACTTGGTTTATATATAACTTCATATCACAAAAACGCTGACAGTAAAATCATACATATATAACTTATCACAGCAGGTCTTTCTTCAAAGCAAATTATTAAAAACTGAAAGTTAAGAGCAAAAAGATGTTACCCTAAATATAAAAAAATTTTGCTTTTTTACCATAGTCAGATGATTCATATGATCTAATCATCAGTACATATTATCATTTATTTTATATATTATCAAACGTCCTGGGTTTTCTCTAACAAGCTCGTTATACAATATAGAGTTGAATTAGTGTATTATATTGTGATAAGAACACAACATAAGATCCACGCTCCTAGCAAATTTTCAAGTATACTATACAGACTGTTAACTATGGGCACCACGCTGCGCGGCAGACCCCTAGGACTTATTCATCTTGCATAACTGAAACTCTGTACACATTGATTAATACTTCCCTGTTTCCCCTCCCACTAGACCCTGGCAACCACCATTCTACTCGCTGATTCTAAGAGTATGATGACAATTTTTGATTCCTCGTATACGTAGTATGATGTAGTATTTATTTGTCCTTCTGTGTGTGGCTTATTTCACTCAGCATAATGTCCTCCAGATTCATACATGTTGTTCCAAATGGCAGGAGTGATTTCCTTTTTTAAAGGCTGAATAATATTCTATTATATGTCTCTACCATATTTTCTTTATCTATTCACCCAGTTATGGGCATTAGGTTGTTTCTTGTCTCTTGACTATTATAAATAATGCTACTATAAACGTGGGAGTGCAGATATCTCCTTGATCTCTCCTTCTTATTTCCTTTGGATATGTACCCAGAAGTGGGATTCCTGGATCACTTGATAGTCTATTTTTAATTTTTTGAGAAACCTACATATTGTTTTCCATAAAGGCTGTACCAATTTACATTCCCAGCAACAGTGTACAAGCCTACCCAACTGAAATTGAAATTGAAACCAAAAGGTGATAAATAAACGTCTAGAGTCTCACAGACATTGTTTCATTGAATCTCAAGAAATTCCTCACAATAGATCCCTGAATACTTTGCAATAAAACACATGTATCTTAAAAGGTAACTCTCTAAAATGCTCTCATAATGGCGTAGTGTGTATATGTTAAAGTGACATTTGAACATTCACAAAATTAATGACCCGTTGATTCCTAGATTTCTTGGAGAATGGAGAGACTGTTCGATTTCCACTTCTAAACTGAGGCAAGATCTCCAAAGAATTGATGCAGAAGGGAGAAAATAGGAAGTGTCACCACATTGGGAGGTAATCTATTTTATTTATATCAGCTGTGCATTGAACATACTATTGGGGTAAGAACGAAGTGATGTGGAGGGCAGCTACACTGTACAATGTCAGGAAGCAAATAGAAAATAAACAAATTGGTGTTCTTCGAAGTCATGCAAACTTGCAGCTTTGGGGATAATCTCTATATTGTCCATTTATTGAGTAATATTTTGTCATGTGTCTGAATCACTGCTGTACACTTACGAACATAGCTTGTTATGTGTTCTTTAAATGTCTACAGTTGATTAATATTCAAATAAAATGTACACTAAACATGTTCATTAGCTGTATATCTTGAGTCCCAATGCAGTTAATTTAATTGCCAGAAAATTTGGGAATGAAAAATTTGTGTAAACTACAACAACAAAAGTAAGATGTACAAGGCATGTACCAGCTTATGCATTCCAATACCTCAGGTAGTTTCATGTTTCTTCTGAACCCTTACCTGGAGTAAAAAGAAAATTAGGTTTACTGCCTTTTTTGTTTACTTATTTATCTCTTTTTCTCTTGTAGAGTTTTTCCTTACTTTATATTATGCTGGAATACTCCAGGCAAAATTTAATGAAATTAAATATATTTTTAACTTTTGGAAAAGTAATTTTAGTAACCAATTTTAAGGCCTTTTCAAAATATACATCTATTATTTGTGTGATAATCCCAATACTACAGCACCAAATGGTCTCCTCTTGGAGGTATTGTTGAGGCAAATCTCAAACCGCCTAAGTAATTGCCACTAATTTTTCACAAGGTATACTCAAGAAAATTCTATATTTGTGGTAACTAAGAGCTTTACTACCATTCTCTGCTTCTCTGGTGCATATTTGGAGGAGGAGGAGTCATTCTTGGCCAGCTTCCTTTGATTCCTTTCCACACTCATTTTCCCTAAGGTCTCCCCTATCTCCAGGGATATCAAATTTCTCAGGCTACACTGTTTAGTCAGCATGCAATCTTTAATGTCATAAACATGGGTTCCCTGCAGACCATGTAATCTAACTCCCATTAAACTCAGAGCATGGGTGACAATATATTGCTGAAAGTCAGATAATCTAAATTACTTCCCAAAGGAAATTGTGTGTGAATAAGGAATGAATTTTTTTAAAATTATAAGGCAAAAGACTTACAGCAGAATTTAAGGCAGAGGGTCAGAAAGTGAGATACGAGAAAAGAAATCTATATCTACATGGCTTTCCTGGTATATCACTGGTGCCTTAAATATAATACTACACAGGCAACTGTCCACATATAAACTCCTTCATTCAGAAAATGGTTGTCTGCCCCTAAGGCATGGGCCATTATCAAATAAGTTCAGTTCTGATTTTGGTACCAAGAAAAATTATGTTTATTAAGTCTTCTTGTCGCAGGAAACAATATGATGGGGTTCAAGGCAGGTTACCCCAAAATATGCCACTTTGATATATTAATTAGTTTGAGTTAAAATTAATTAAGAAACAGCCAGTGCAAGGCCACTCTGACTCTCCTTGTCTCCCTGAAAGCAGGAAAAAATCTCCCTTGTGAAAGTTATCTCCTTGCACCGGAAGATAGAGAGACATCCTAATCATCAGGGAAGGGAATTCAGGGCTGAAAAGACTGCATAAACAAGCTCTGCTTAGTTTCTTCACTAATGACTACCCAAGCCTAAGTTTTTTTTTCTTTTTCAATTCTTTACAAATTTATTTTTTCTTTGTTTAAAGCATGTAAACCTTGCCTGCTTTGGTCACTTCTTTGGATCTCATATCTTGGGATCTTCGTCCATACAAAATTAAATTAATTTTTTCTCCTCTTAATCTGTCTATGTCAATCTTATTATTAGACCAGCCAAAATAACCAAGAGAGGTAGGGAAAATTGTCCCCTCCCCAACAAAGAAAAGCAGAGGCTGTGAGTTACTAAAAGCATCTTTATTCTATAAGCAAGCAGCACATTTTCAGTAACATAAAAGGTAATTAATGAAATAGTCTACGAAAGTTATATTCTTTATTAATTTTACAAGAATATCTTGAAAACATATTATGTACAATAAACTGCTAGAGCTTTAGAATCATAGCTATATAAAGAAGGATTGTGGAACTGGAAATAACTTTAAGGATAATTGTCAAACACTCTTACAGAAAAGGGACTGAAGTCTAGTAGGGAAGGATGATTTGTTAAATATAACAGAGATTTAGAGTTGCTTTGAGTACAGGGTTCATAGTATATGTCTGTAGATTATTTTTCAGAGAGTTTAAAAGTTGCTGCCACTAGGTTTATACAGGACTTCCCACTTATTGGATCACTGAGCTTTACTACTGCTGTATTCTAACAAATGTAGTTGTATAGCCTATCACAGGTATGTATTTGTCTGTTCATTGTGGTACACATATGAGAAAACCTACCCTCATTATGGCATTATTCCCTTTAGAGATTCCAGCGCAAGGCTGAAGGAAAAGAGTCTACAAATAAAAAAATGCCTTTTATATCAAACCACCTCACGGTCATTGATAATATAATATTCAGATAATAATATTTTCATCAGTCCCATATGTATGCGTGAGAATGGTGTGACATGGAGATACAGACATTGGAAGGAAATGGTGAGGAATGAAGTAAATAAGCTCCAACAGACCAAAGCCTTTTGACGTTTTCCCTATTTCTGTAGAATCCCAACATGAAATGGTTAGTTCAATCATCTTCCACAAGTCCCTATTTAAGTGATGAAGCTACTACGCAATATTCCTTTTAAGTGATTTTTTGGGGAGATGAAGCCTGAAATTAATCGAATTGATTCTTCCATTTTCAGGCATACATTTATTGAGCTTATGATACCTCATTTATTGGGTTTAAAATTTCCTTCTTGTTAGTTCACATTCTTTAGGTGTGATTAAAGGGACCAATATGCAGTTCAAATGAATCTTTACATGATGTTACTGACATATGTCATATCAAAGAAAGATATAACCTGAATTAGTGACAATCAACTGAACCTCTGATTTGTTTGGACTTTAGTATATTTCAAACAATGTTTTCTGCCATATTGCTGCCAGTAAGAAAGATTAATAAAATAGAATGGGTAAATTGAGAAAATATATTACAGGTGGAAATCATGAAGACTTTTTTCCAAAAGAAGCATTAACCATTGATTTTTTTCTACTGCCACTCTTTTTTCAATCTGTCATAGTATTCGGCAAATGCCACCTTGAAAATGAGAGGATCCTCTTGGAGTTTACTTCCATTCCGAAATTCTTTCACCAAGGACATTTACAATTACTTAAGGGACAGATTTTTAATAGACAGTTTGCAACATCACTGAGTCTTTTATGGCCTTTAGATATATAGTGACGTCCATGCTTTCTTAACAAGCTGCTTCCAGTGGTTGACATAAGAAAATAGGAAGAGCCAGATGAAGCAGAACACTTCAAGAAAGTAGGCAAATGAATGCTTTTTAATTTTCATGTAATTAATATGAATATCATTATAGATTTATTACCTTAGTATACAAAACCATTTTATGTGCTTTTTTAAAAGGCATAAAAAGAGGCCAGCCCAGTGGCCCAGTGGTAAAGTTCACATGTTCTGCTTCAGCAGCCTGGGGTTCACCGGTTTGGATCCCGGATGTGGACCTACACACTGCTTGTCAAGCCATGCTGTGGCAGATGTCCCATATATAAAGTAGAGGAAGGTGGGCATGGATGTTAGCTCATGGCCAGTCTTCCTCAGCAAAAAAGGAGGAGGATTGGTGGCAGATGTTAGCTAAGGCCAAATCTTCCTCAAAAAAGTTTAAAGATAAAAAAGCTGTAAAATATGTATACAAGGCACATATCACACCCTCATTTAATTATGTTTTGACAGATACCTAACAAAAACTCAAAAATGTAATCAGTTATGTTGAGTTTTATTATTTGTTTTTCTCTTTTGTGTCTCAGACATGACACAGGTACTGGTAAGACAGGTATGATGCTCAGTCCTTGAGCAAAGAATGCTCACAGTCTCATGTTAGAATCAACAATTTAATCAACAGAGTGAGAAAGAAAATGATGTCTTAGGCAGAGTATTATTTGCAAACAACAAACAGAGGCATTTGACTAGGACTGAAAAGGGAAGAAAAACTGAGTGGAAGTAAATGACTTGAGAATTTTAGCACAAAGATCTGCTTTACCAGGACCCTCCACTCTGCTCTCTATCTTTCCCATGTTGACTTCATAATCTCTAAGAAGGCATTGTCTTCCCACCTCAAGAGCTCTAATTCCCAGCCTCTCTGTCTAGAATCCTTACTTCTCCCCACCATCAATTGTATCCTTATTCCTAGTTTATTTCTAAAACTGAATTTCAAAGCATCTTTACTTCTCTGTACTCTGGATTTAGTTATTTTTCTTGAATTTAGTGGATCCTGCCTTTTTACTTCAGGGTGGTTTAGAGTTTATTATCAATTATTTGTAATATTATTTAATTAGTCATACTCATTTTCTTCAGGATGCATTTCATTAGGACACATTATTATGCAAACATTATTATACATTATTATGGATTCACCATGAAATGCAAAACACCTAGAAGTGCAATGTAAACTCTAATAGCTCTTAGACTAATTAAAATAATGCATAACATAAACATCAAACAAATGAAAAATTGGCACACTAAAATGGAGATTGGAAAGTTTTCCAAAAATAGAGAGTACCTTTTTAGAAACTGATATATACAACGAAATATAGCATACTTAGGAATCTCCAAAATATTGGTACCATTCTGACTTAGTAAAATACTTACTTTACTAATTAAGGTATTTTAGACAACTTTATAGTATAATAAACGATTTGGAAAACACAAGGGTATGTTTGTTTACATATATAAATACATATTTATTTATCCTATCTACCTATTTGTTTAAAATTAACTTTTAATTTTTAGTTTTTTCAGGGCGTTTTTCACATCTTTGTTCCGCAGGCTATAAATCAGAGGATTTAACATGGGGATCACAAGGGTGTAAAACAATGAGGTCATTTTGTCTTGATCTAATGTGTAGGAAGAACTGGGACGGAAATACATGAAGAGCATAGTTCCTTGGAAAATTGCCACGGCAGTTATGTGGGAGATGCAGGTGGAGAAAGCTTTGAACCTCCCCTCAGCAGAGTGGATCTTCAAGACTGATAGAAAAATATAACAATAAGAGACAAGAACGCCTGAAATGGTGCTCAGTTCAATGAAGCCAAAAATGGTGAAAATTGCTAACTCATTGATCTGTGTATTCGAGCAAGATAGCAAAAGGAGTGGCGGGACATCACAGAAGAAATGATTAACCTCCTTTGACTGACAGAAACACAAGTGGAATGTTAATGTTGTGTGTATCAAAGCATCTGCCATTCCCACCAGATAAACCCCAGCCATCAGCAGGGAGCACACTCTGCTAGACATATTGACTGTATAGAGCAAGGGGTTGCTGATGGCCTTGTACCTATCAAAGGCCATCACAGCCAGGAGTACACACTCAGAATCTGCAAATATACAGAAGATGAAGAATTGCAGAGCACAGCCAAAGAAGGGGATTGATTTCTTCTTGGAAAATATGTCTACGAGCATTTTGGGCCCAATTGCTGAGGAATAGCAGAGGTCACAGAAAGAGAGGTGACTGAGAAAAAAGTACATGGGTGTGTGCAACTGGGAATCCATCCTAATTAAAATGATCATTCCAAGATTTGCCAGAAGATTGATGAGATAAACGACCAGAAATGTGGTAAATAGGGTAATTTTGGTCTCAGGGTTATTGGTAATTCCCAAGAGAAAGAATTCGTTCAAGAAGGAGCAATTTCCCCTGTCCATCTTCTTTATCCTTGTTGTAAACTTTTGCAAAAATGATCAAGAAAATTATAGTTTGGCATTTGACTCTTCTGGATTTCTAAAAAGTGTTACCTGTAAGACAGAACATGGTTTGTTCCTGTAAATTGTTTTCTTTGCCCTTAGAATATAGCCCAACAAGTGTCACTTTTAAAGAGGCATTATTGTTTTGTGAAAAAACTAAAAATTTCTGAGATTAGAAGTTGATAAACTTTAATTTTAAATCTGCATCTCACTCCTGAGATATGTGACTCATCTTGGCTCCTGTCAGCCAATGTCAGGCAGTAGATTTGAATGAGCTGAAAGCTCATTCTACATCCAAAATAATACAAAAGGCACAATATAGTTAGAGAGACAAAGCCAGAAGATACAGGATTAATATATGTTTGGCAAAAGGATCACATTTATTACATTATTCAAGAAACTCACTGGGGGGAGTGCCAAATGGGGAAAGGGGTCATTTGTACAGTGATGAATAAAAACTAGGCATTTGGTGGTGAACATGATGTAGTCTATATGGAACTAAATACATAATGATGGACTCCTAAAATCTGAGTAATGTCACAAACCAATGTTACCTCAATAAAAAGTATGTAATTGCATGTGTCACTGACAAAGATATTACATTAAATGAGCATTATTATTGTATTGTTTTTGGTGTATGGTGTCTTTAGTGTTTACTGAAACATGACCATGATTTGTAGAACTATTCTATCATTCTCCATCACTGGTTTGCCACAGAATTTATAACCCATTTGCATGAAGGATCTTGGCCAAAGCACAAACTCCTTCAGAAGTCAAAGAGAACTGCTAAAAAGAAGTGAGAACAGCAGATTATGATGAATAAAAGCACATATCATAGATTTTTAATTGACTTTTTCATTAAAATGAAAATCAGAGGAGGAAAAAATGAATGTTTCTGAGGTATATAATTTTCTGTTTCGTTTATTTGTGTAAGTATCATGTATGTATCTATTGATATATGAAAATAGTAATGTGCATTCTGATTTTATTTTTAATTTCTTCTAGACTTAAATATTATAATATGTGGTCTGTATGCACTTGGACTTACATATATTGGTATTTTCAATGTGTTATCTCTTGTTTTTGATAAAAGTAAAGCAAATCTTAAATTTACATATACAATGATATTACTTGCACAGTGATAAAAAATGATGTTTACTTATCAACCTTGATTAAAATATAAATAAGTTAAATCTTTACTATTCTCATAGAAATGGCAATTGAGGCCAATCAAATTCATACAGGGCTAGTAAAGAAATATCACCGTTTGGTTATTATATTGCGGAATTAATTCAACTGAATAAGGCAGGTATAAAATAATTCACTTACAAATTCTTCAATACATGATTTTTCCCTATATTCTTTAAATTTGTTCATTTAGACACTTACCTGAAATGAGCAAGTCTTTGTGCTCTTATCTTTGTTACACACACAATAGGCAGATTGCACTTTATTTCTACCTAGTGACTTTTGGGACCTAAATCTCTAAAGTAACTGCCTTCACTCTTCTGTGTTGTGTGAATGCTATTAATTAGATTTCTATTTCTGCATTTTCCCCTGTGAATGATGCAACAAATTTAGCAAAGGCTGAACTTCCAATTCTTCACTCATCACCAAAGTGATCAAGGACATAAATTTACCAGAATTTATTTTAATGTTATGTTCATGGCACATAGATCTATACCCTCCTCCAGTGAAACCAGATGTCTAATAAAATTCAAATAGGTCCTCTACATAATGATTTCCACTCATATTTATTGTTGATCATGTGTCTTCCATTTCTTAGAAACTCTCATTCACCTCCCATTTAGACATATGGTAATCTTATTTACTGCTTTTTTCATTAGTCATTGTCTGATTCCTTTCCTCCAACTACATGTCAATCACCCTCAGTTTAATGATTTTATGACTGTATAGCATCCACTACACTTAGTATGCTCTTTATTGAATGTTTTTAATCTCATCTCATATGTCTTTCTACATCCCCACAATTCCTAACACAAGGATTGGTGTGATTGATGACTCAGCACATGTGTGTTGTTAGTTTTTTATTGTGAACCTGATAGATGTTCAACACAGAGTAGAAATAAACAAATTTGAGGGCTTTTCTACAAATGTAGTTCATATGTACAAGGATGATTCTTAAAAAAAAAAAACTGTGGATAAATTTTTTAAAAAAATCCAAGTTCTGTTTATTTCCAAAAATACTTGTGTGCGCTATTATTCATGGTAGTGATTTGAAAGTTACTGGAAGTGTGAAATTTGTGTCTCCCTAAATCCCTCACCTACAGCTACCAATGTAATCTCTACCCTCCCTGAATCTTGATCAAAAGTATTGGTCTCTTTCATTGGACTCCTTCATTGGGACAGAGAGATAAATACTGCATTCCAATTTTCTAACCATAAAGTACTTTTACCTTCCTTTCTATAAATGTGTTTTTTAAGCACCTCTTCATTCAGCACTGAATTTGTGAGGGCAAAAGTTATGAATTCAATATAGTTCATTATGGAGATCTTAACAAATGCTTTGTGATTTTCATATATTATTTAATTTAACTCATCTTCATGTTTGTCATTATATATTTCAAATATTATCTTGTGTTTCCTGAGCTGTCTCTACTTACCTCATTATGCAGATTCCAGAAGTGTTCTACAGAATTAATCAGTAAATTCCTGGAGTTTCATAGACAATATGTTTTTCTGACTCCAAAGCACTTCTCTTAATAGGTTCCTGACTACAGTATAATGAAAAAAGTCTTTTTTTAAGAAAAAATACCAATTGACTACTCTCATTAAATGTTATAGTGTGTTCATATTAAATTTACAAAAACAGCGGTCTACAGATTCTTAGAGATCTAAGAGAACTGACTGGTCATTGAATGCCTGCTACTAAACCAAGGCAAGATTCTGCCAGTGATGGAGGCATAGGGGAAAAATAGAAAGGAGTTCCAGATTGAATATAATCTGTTTTATTTTTCTTAGCCAGACAATTTATTATTAATTTTGGTGTTCAATGGGTTGTTGTATTGCACAAATCCAGGAAGAACATATAAAATGAGTAAAATGGTGCCCCTGAAGTTGTGCAATGTGGAAACCTTGGAGGATACTCTCTGCATTGGTCATCTTTTGAGTGACATTTTATATGTGAATCATTGCAAGATGCTGACAAGCACAAGTTTCTATGCATTCATTAGGGTCTACTGTTGATTGTAAAGTCCAATAATGTACTCTTGCTGTACATTTTGCTTTATTGTAGTTGATTTATTTATTTAAAACAATTCGAGTCAATACAAAATTTGTGTGCACAAAAGCAATTTATGAAGTGATAAGCATCAACTAGTGTAGGTACATAAATTTTACATATATTTTTTTCTTCTAAATCTTCACTAGGAACTAGAAAAGGACATAGCCTTTTTTTCAAAGTTCCTATAAATCCAGACCACATCAAAATTTAAAATCATAAAACAAAGTATAATTGATTTGGGGAAAATGGCTCTTAGTGATATATTTCAATGCTTTTTCACTTTTTATTGTTACTTTTTGTAACTAAATTTACTAGCCTAGGAGGTATTGTTGAAGCCAAGCTCAAACTAAGAAATTGTAATAATTTGCTCCCCTTTAAACTAAAGATGCTGGTGCATTTGTGTTATCCAAGAGTTTCACTACCATTATCTACTGCTCTGGAGCGTGTTTGAAGTAGTAGGAATTGTCCTTGATCACTTTATTCTGATTATTTTCAAAAAATAATTTTTTCATCAGGTACTTCTCTGTCTCCAGTGATGGCAAGTCTCTGGCCATCTGAATTGCACTTGGTTTAGACAGAACGTAAATTTAACTTCGTAAACATGACTGCCCTTGAAGAGCATTTAGTCTAACTTCCCTCCAATGTTTTCCATTAAAATCTGAGTTTTAGGGACTACATTATTATTACAAATTTGTTAACTAACCTCTTAAAAGAATTTGTATTTAATTGAAGACCATGAAAGAAAATGATTTAGTTGGAAATTAAGATATTAGAGATAAGTATGTGAGAAAAAGTCTGTATCTATATGACTTCCCTGGTGCCACCATAATACTATGTAGGCAATTGTCTACTTATACCCTCCCTCCTTCAGAAAACAGCTATATAGCCCTGAGTCACAGGCCATTGTGAATTAGCTCAGTGCATGATAGTGATACCAAGGAAAACCAGGTTCATTAAATCTCCTTGGTGATGGGACCAATATTAGAAGTTCAGAAGTTGAATAAGAGAATTTTGATTTACAAAAAAGACAGCAATTTTAATAGCAAAAGGGATAATTATTCACTGAAATATTCTATGAAATTTCTACCATTTATTTTACAAAAATATGCCAAACGTTAGTGTATACAAGGCATTACTAGAGATAAAATTCATAATAATAAAATTCTGAAGTTTCTTACACTATGATGGTGAATAGACGTTGTTTTTGGAAAGCTTTTTGGTATCTAAAATATATTGAGAGA
Source organism: Equus przewalskii (assembly GCF_037783145.1). Taxonomy (NCBI): domain Eukaryota; kingdom Metazoa; phylum Chordata; class Mammalia; order Perissodactyla; family Equidae; genus Equus; species Equus przewalskii. The sequence continues at coordinate 15,691,526 of NC_091841.1, read as the reverse complement.
ATACTTAAATGATAAGTACACAGCTAGAAAACTTTAAAAATAATACCCCTTTAGCCATCACGCAGACCAAGAAACAGAGCATTATCAGAATCACCAAAGACTTCTACTTCCTCCCTCCTAAGTCACTAGTCTCTTACCCCCAAGGAATAATTACGTTCTTGACTTTTATCACCATAGATTAGTTTCATAGGGTTTTCAACCATCCATAATTAGATGCCTATAGCACGTACTGTTTCATTCAACAACAAAATTGAGCAGTCCATCTACATTGTTGCATGTAGTTGCAGTATATTCATTCTTATTATTGTATAGCATTCTTTTGTATAAATATGCAATCACTCATGTATCTATTTTCATGTGGCGAGGCAGTTGTTTCCCTTTTTTTCTATTCCCCATAATTTTAATGTGAACGTTCTTATACTTGTTTTTGGGTAGAGATACATACACCTTCACTTATCTTGTGTATAAAACCGAGAGCTGGAAATGTGTGTGTGTGTCTGTGTGTACAAAATTTAGGTTTAGTAAATATTATCATACAGTTGTGCAAATCAGTATGTCAGTTCACACTTCCATCATCACACCATCAATGTGTGAGTCTTCTAGCTATTCCACATACTCACCAGTTGTTAATATCATCTGTCATTTTAATTTTAGCCATTATGTAGAGTATGTGATTCCCCTGATGACTAATGAAGTTGGATACCTACTTTTGTTAGGTGTCTCTTAAAATCAAAATGCAGAACAGAAAGCTGATTAAATGAGTCTCACTGGACGATATCGTGGCTCCTTCAACCCATGCTATCTAACTATATGTCATCATTGCCACTTCCACTTCAGGTCAAATTATCCTAGAATTGTGATATAGTCACACTCATCTGATACTCCTTAATCTCCCCAAAGACAGAATTTGGTTTCTGCATTATGCATTGAGAGAATCATATCAAAATGGATACAGAATGTGGTAGCTGGAATGCACAATAAAGTTTATCTAGTTCAAATCCATCTTTTGACTGGGTGGAAACCAAGGCCCAAAGAGAAAAAGTGATTTGTTGAAGGTCGCAATTACTGTAAATTGATGGTAGATTTCGGACCCAATTTTCTTATCATTGCTTTACCATTTCATAACGTGTTTCTAGAGACGATTTAAAGCAGGTTACACTTGCTTTCTCTTAGGAAAGACCTAGATACATCAAATTAGTGAAAATTCTTGCTATTTTGATTTAAGAAATTTTGCTAACCAGCTTTTCACCAGTAGTGAGCTAAGTGCTTGTATCATTATACATAGACCCTAATCAGTCATCGCTGGTTACCCTTATGGTTAGGGATGCCAATGCCTGGTCAGAAATAAGGAACTCTTGTGAGAGACTAGATCTATACTATTGACTCATTATGTACAGACATTGATAATATTTTATCTAAATTATAATATTTGTCACCAACTGGTGGTGAGCATTTTATGAGATGCTTGTGAGTTAGAGAAAGAGTTAAGGGAATAGTTAGGGTTGAGTTAGATAAGGCAAATTAGATGAAAATATTTCAATACTAGCTTTCCCTGACTTTCTATAGAAAGTCAGGACAGAAATCTCTTGCAGGTCATTAACCCATCCCCTAGTTGAACCTTGAATTCCCCAATGTTTCCACTAAGTAATTTTAAAAATCAATTAATTCCATTTTTAGGCTCTCTTTTATTGAGCTTGAAATATCTCATTAATGGACTTAACATTTTCTTCTCTCTAGTTCACATATTAGACTTAGATTTGCTTATAGGAGTCAAGATTCAGATGAAATTTGATTTAAAATATATTACAGTTGTTTTATGGGAGAGCATTGTGCTACTCGATGGCATCTTTATACTTCTGAGATTGACACCAAGCTTTGCTTGGGCTTTAGTCTGATTTGATCTCTCCTGCCAGACTGCTGTTCAAGGTAGTACATAATTCATAGGTAACATGTCCAAAATAGCATGGATTGAATGAGGAGATATTATGACTCAAAGAAACATTTCCCTATTGTTTTTCTCTACCTTTATATATCGCTCTATCAGGTCTCAGAATCCCAAAAAGACTATCACCCTAAAAAGCAGAGGAGTATCATTGTCCTATTTGGGCTTTGCTGTCCATCTGAAATTTTTTCACTGAAAGGTATTTTCCAAGGGCACCTACATAGCCTTAGATATTGAATGACATTGCTTGTGCAATTGTAGCAAACATATGAGTGTCCTTGATTCGTGTATGATCTTTCAGATGTGTGTCCTTGTCCTGTTTCTAACCAAACCACTTCTAGTGATTTGATCATCATCAAGCTAGAGCAGGCACAGATGAAATCATTAAATATCTTATATACATTCAGATAAGAGTTCCTTGGTTTAATTATTTTCCAAATTATTTATTTGTATGTTTTTAACTTTCCATTACTTTTAGCATCCACAACCACTTTATGAGCTTACATATAAGATACAAAAAAAATGAATTCAAGTCGCATACTAGACCCTCAGTGATTATTTTTGGTTTCATATGAATTAATATTAAAAAATAACTTTTTTGGTATCTTTCTTTTTTCTTTCTTTCTTTACCTAGATGCTATGCTGCTTCTTGGGTAAATTGATAAAATACACAGCCCTTAAACTCAGAATGTTCATAATCTCACACTGAAGATAAGGATTTAGAAAACGTAGTCATAGATTCAACAGTGTTCTGAAGAGCAGGGTGGTCTGTGGAACAAACTTGAGTACTGGACGGAAGGAAAGCCCCCTGGAGGAAGTGACTGGGTTGTGAATTACAGCTCTATAACCTACCACATTGGTTTTCTTTAAATTCCACAGAAATGACATGATTCTGCCCACTCAGGGCCCCTGTAATTGCTGGTCCATTTGCCTAGAATGCTTTCTCTACCTACTTGCATCTTTCAGTTTACTCCGATTTACTTTTTAATCTGAAACCTCAGATTAATTTTCTCCATTTTGAGGAAGCACTTTTTAACTTCCTTCACTATATCTGAACAACCTGCTTTGGGTTTATAGTGTTCAGTCCTTTTACATTGTGGCATAATTATGGTTTATTATAAATAGAGTCATGCACTGAATAATGATATTTCAGTCAATGATGGACCACATATACGAAGGTGGCCCCATAAGATTAGTATTGTATAGTCTAGGTGTGTAGTAGGCTATACCATCTAGGTTTATGTAAGTATACTCTGTGATGTTGGCCCAATGACAAATTGCCTAACAACGTATTTCTAAGAAGATATCCCTGTTGTTAAGCAATACATGACTCTAATCTGATTAATTATTTAATTACTATTTGTCACTTTCTTTAAATGATAAGACTCACTAATATAAAAACTGCTGGATTCAGGGGGGCTGACCCTGTGGCATAGTGGTTAAGTTTGTCACCCTCTGCTTCAGTGGCCCAGGTTTGGTCCCAGACACGGACCTATACCACTAACCAGTGGCCATGCAGTTTTAGTGACCCACATACAAAATAGAGGAATATTGGCACAGATGTTGTTTCACGGTGAATCTTCCTCAGGAAAAAAAACAGAAAAAAATTTTAAAAAGTGCTGGATTCACTATGAAATACAAAGCACCCAAAAGTGCAATGGGTATTTGGATACAGTCAATAACTTTTAGAAAATTATATAATGCACAAATGAAACATTGGTAAAATAGAAATTGGGCAAAATAAGAACTATCCCACAAATAGGGAGTACCAAATATAAATTCAAGACCTAAAATGAAGCATGGCATATGTATGGAATGACAAATTTTGGTATGGTTATAAGATAGCATAAGTACTTATTGGATCACCCTACATTAGTCAAAACAATTTTGATCTTCATGTATTACAGTGTAAGTTCAGAGGAAAAATATTTACATGAAACTTTTCAATAGAACCACTTTTTAAGTCTTTCAGTACCTCTTTCCCATCCTTATTCTGTAGGCTGTAAATCATAGGGTTTAACATAGGAATCACAAGGGTGTAAACCAATGAGGTCATTTTGTCTTGATCTAGGGAGTAGGAAGAACTTGGTTGGAAATACATGAACAGTAGACTTCCCTGAAAAATTGCCACAGCAGTTAAGTGGGAGATGCAAGTGAAGAAAACTTTGAACCTCCTTTCAACAGAGTGGATCCTTATCACAGCTAGGGTGATATATCAATAAGACACAAAAAGTCCTGAAAAAGTAATCAGTTCAATGGAGCCAAAAATGGTGACTATCACTAACTCATTGACCTGTGTGTCTGAGCAAGAGAGCAATGGGGGGGAGGGGACATCACAGAAGAAATGGTTAATCTCATTTGACCCACAGAAACATAAGTGGAATATTAATGTTGTATTTATTGAAGCATCTCTAATGCCCACCATGTAAGCTTCAGCCACGAGCAGAGAGCACACTCTGCTGGACAAGTTGACTGTGTAGAGCAAGGGCTGCCAATGACCTTGTACTGATCAAAGGCCATGACTGCCAGCAGTAGACACTCAGAATCTACAAAGGTAGAGAAGATCAAGAATTGCCGAGCACAGTCATAGAGGGGAATTGACTTGTTCTTGGCAATGAAACCCACCAGCATTTTGGGTCCAATTGCTGTGGAATAGCAGAGATCACTGAAGGAGAGGTGGCTGAGAAAGAAATACACCAGAGTGTGAAGCTGGGAATCCTTTCTAACTAAAATGATCATCCTAAGATTTGCAACAAGATTAATGATGTAAACAACTAGAAACATGGTAAATAGGATCACTTTGATTCCAGGGGTACTGGAATTCCTTCTCCAAGAGGAGGAATTCATTCCAAGAAGAGCAATTTTCCTCATTCATTCTTCTTTATTTTTCTTCTAAAATGCTACAGAAATGATCAAGGAAATGGTAGATCAAAGTTTTAACTCTTCTTGATGCGCACAAAAATATAATCTGTAAATCAGAAAGGACTTATTTCAGTACACTATATTCTTTATCATCAGAACATAGCCTAAACAAGTTTGATTGTTATGTTGTTTACAAAAGTTAAAGTGTCTGGGACAGGATTTTGAGAAAGTTTGATTTTAAATTTAGATGTCATCTATAAGATATGTGGCTTGTGTGAACCCTCACTGATGTATCTCAGCAATCAGTCATGAACTGAAAGCTCATTACATGTCAAAGGTAATACGAAAATGACACCTAAATTAAAGACAAAGCTGGATTATACAGCCTTATATTTGAAAAATAAATATCCAATTTGGCTTAAAAGTGATTAATCTTAGTGAATTCTTCAAAAATCATGATTTGCTTAAGACGTATTAAATTCAGACACAATGAACATATTTGTGTTTCAAAAATAATGAACAATATGATGTTAACGTTTTAGGTCTACATTGTTTTACTATTTATTGAGACATTAAATATATTTTAATAAATTTTCTCTAGAATATATTTCTGAGTTGCCTCATTATTATTACCTACATGTCAGAGCAGTCTGGTGGCAAAGGACATTTCCCTTGACAAGAAAAAGCAAAAAATGCTAAAAACAAGTGGGTATACAGAATTTAACATGTACGTTTCCATCCCTTTAGATTTTAAACCTGACTCATTCATTAAAAATAGAGGTTTGAATAGAAATAATGAATATATCTTTGGTATATAGGCTTCTGTATGTGTGTGTGTGTGTGTGTGTGTGTGTGTGTGTGCATGTGTGTGCATGCACCTATGTCTCTCTGATGGAATATGAATGATGGTCTCATTATTTTCTAGATGATTAAAAGTGATATCTGGTTTGTATGGGGTTGAATATACAGTAATTAGTATTTGTATTGTGATATCTCAATTTTTACTATTTAAAAATACTAGAAAAACACCTTAAATTTTCATATACTTTTCCACACTGATTAAAAAAATAAACATTATTCATCTTAATTTGGGCTAAGGTATAAGTAAAACTGTTCATTTGCTAATAAAAATGAAGTGAATTCACCCTGCTTTATTAAGGAATATCATTTTTTGCCATTAGGTTTCAGACGAATAACTAGAGGAAGTAAGTAAAAAAAATTTAGTTACAGCTTTCTAAATATTTGCTTCCTCATTTTTCCAAATGTAACGTTTTTATTCTTCACTTTTTAAATTTGGTGACTCAGAAACCAACCTGTGAGGAGCTTGTTTTCTGTGTTTACAGCTGTCAGCTGAACAATATAGACAGATCACATTTTACTTTTCTTAGTGATATTTGGGACTTAAATCGCTAAAGCCTACACCCTCACAGTTTTGGACTATGCAAGCATGCAATTAATTAGGTTTCTAGTTCTGAATTTTCCCCTGTGAATGCTTCAACAACTTCAGCAAACGCTGAACTTTTAATTCTTACGCTTGAACCAGATCGATCAATGTCAGGAAGGTAAAATTATTTCATACTGTGAGTCATTGCTACCCTAAGTCTACAGAATCTTCCTCCAGTGAAATCAGACATCTAATTAAACTCAAAGAAGTCCTTTACTTAATTTTTTAATTTCAATTCTTATTTATCCTGTTGAATTTATTGCATTAATGTGTTTAATAAATTATTTTAACTATTATTTATCTTTAATTATTTTTATGTTTCTTTCATTTCTGAAACAATGTCCTTCACCTTCCCACTAAAAACACACCAATTTTACAATGGTTATAATAAATACTTTTTTTTCATTAAGTCCATGTGATTCCATTTCTCCAGTCACATCATTCAATCAGGTGTCGATTGTTTTATGACTGTACTATGTCCACTATACCTACCACAGTTTCTTTAAATTATCTTTACTTTATTCTTACCTATGTCTTTTACCACATTGCAATCTCCTTAGAAATAATAGCAGTGTTTGGCTAATTTGCATAGTTCCCGTAGCCCTAGCACCAGGACTTGCACAACTGATGTCTAATTCAATACTTCTTAAATATTTTAAGTGGTTAGGTGAGTGATGGACCGATAGTAAAAATAAAGAGGCTTTTGGAGACCATTTCAGCTAATATTGATCACACATACGTGAGTGTATGGAAAAAGCTTTAAGAAAATCCAAGATCCTATTTTTCTAAAAAAAATTTAGTTTTACCTTTATTCATTGTAATATTGCAAAGGTGAGAAGCATTTGAGTGTAAATTTGTGTCCTCTCTAAATATTGTTAAAATATCTATACTACCTAAAGTGATCTACACATTTAATGAAAGCTCTATCAAAATCCCAATAGTGTTTATCACAGAAATAGGAAAATAATCCTGACATTTGTATGGAACCAAAAGACACCTGGAATAGTTAAAAGTCTTGAGAAAGCAGAAGAAAACTAAAGGCATCACACTTCCTGATTTTAAACTAACAATATTAATTCTTCTGATTCCAGAGCATGCAACATTGTTCTATTTATTTGTGTGTTCAATTACTTTCATCAATAACTTACAGTTTTCAATATATATATCTTTCACTTCCTTGGTTAAATTTATTCCTAAGTATTTTATTCTATTCTTTTTGATTCTATTATAAATAAGATTGTTTTCTTAAACTCTGTTTCTAATAGATCATTATTAGTGTATAGAAACGCAACTGATTTTTGTACAATGATTTTGTTTTTAGCAACTTTCCTGAATTTGTTTATTAGTTCTAAGTGTTCTTCAGAGGAGTCTTTAGGGTTTTGTATATACAATATCATGTCATCTGCAAATAGAGACAATTTGATTTCTTGCTTTCTGATTTGGATGGCTTTTCTTTCTTTTATTTCCTAATTGCTCTGGCTAGGACTTTCAGCACTACGTTGGCTAAAACTAACAAGAATGGGAATCCTTGTCTTGTTCCTCATCTTAGAGGGAAAGATTTCACCTTTCACTATTGACTATGATGTTACTTGTGGGCTTGTCATTTATTGCCCTTATTTATATTGAGGTAAGTCACTTCTACACCTAGTTTGCTGAGTTTTATCATGGAAGGATGTTGAATTTTGTCACTTGTTTTTTCTGCATCTATTGAGAGGATCATATAATTTTTATCCTTTATTTTGTTAATTCGTTGTATTGTTTGATTTGCAGATGTTGAACCATCCTTGCATCTGTGGAATAAATCCCACTTGATTGTGGTATATGATCCTTTTAATTGACTTTTGAATTTAGTCTGCTGAAATTTTGCTGAGGATTTTCACGTCTACGTGCATCAAACATATTGGCTTTTAATTTTATTTTCTTGCAGTTTCCTTATCTGATTTTGGTATCAGGGTAATACTGACCTTATAAAATGAGTTTGGAAGGGTTCCCTCATCTTTGGTTTTTTCAAGAGTTTGAGAGAGATGGGTATTAATTCTTTGCATGTTGGTAGAATTCACAGAGAAGCCATCTGGTCCTGGACTTTGTTGGGAGTTTTTTGGTTACTGATTCACTCTCCTTACTAGTAATTGGTCTGTTCAGATTATCTGTTTCTTCATGATTCATTCTCTGTGAGTTGTGTGTTCTAGGAATTTCTCAGTTTCTTCTAAGGTGTCCAATTTCTTGATGTATAATTGTTCATAGCGGTCTTCTATGATTCTTTGTGCGATACCAAGTATAATGTATCTTCTTTCATTTGTAATATTATTTATTTTTGTCTTCCGTTTTTTCTCTTTGTAAGTCTAGCAAAAGACTTATCTATTTTGTCTATCCTTTAAATACCAGCTCTTTTTTGATTGATCTTTTCTATGTCTTTTTAGTCTCTCTTTCATTTATTTACGCTCTGATGTTTGTTATTTCATTCCTTTTACTAACTTTGGACTTAGTTTATTCTTTCTAGTTCCTTGAGGTATAAAGCTAGGGTGTTTATTTGAGACCTTTTTTTCCTTAATGTAAGCATTTCTAACTATAAAGTTTCATCTTAGAGCTGCTTTTGCCACATCCCTTAACTTTAGGCATGTTATATTTGTATTTTTATTTATCTCAAGATATTTTTTTGAATTCTCTATTGATTTTTAGTTTGACCCATTGGTTGCTCAAGAGCATGTTGATTATTCTTTATCTATTTGTGAATTTTCCAGTTTTCTACTTCTGTGTGTTGTCTAGTTTCATACCATTGTGTGCTTGGCATGATTTTAAACTTCAGTGGTATTCCCGAATGGAAGTCCTGTTGGTTATCAGAGCCAGGATATCTGGGGATATGTTCCTCAGATAGCAATCACAAAAGCTGGGGTGCAGATGTCTATGCAAGATCCTTCCAGGGATATACTTCTGACTTGAGGTGAACAAGAGGGAGAGAGTGGAGGGGGTGCCCACAGGCTTTTCTGATCTCCAGGGAGGATCTCAGTCAGCCACACAATGCTTGCTAAATTAGCAGCCTGTCCCTGAGGCAGTAGCTTTTAATGTTTGCGTATAGATTCCATTCAGGGAAAGACTGAGAGATTTTCTGCCTGCTCTCTCAGTTCTGAGCCCTGGTGTGATAGCTGCAGCTAGTGCTGGCTTCTCTTAATAACTACTTCTTTATTTGCTACACTCTCATGGGTCTTGTTTAAACAAGTCCCATTGGCTTTCAAGGATAGAAGATTTGGAGGCCTATCCCTCTGCTGAGAGTCTTAAAAGTTGGGCTTCTAGTTGTGGAGTCCAAATCGTTCACTTGTCAGGGAGAAGCTGAGAGCTAGAGGTTTCCTCCCAATTGTATGTCCCTTTGCTGGGGGTAGGATTTATTACAAAAGTCTGTCTCAGCTTTTCCTAGCCATTTCATTGTGGATATGTTTTCATTCTTCTGATGTGTAAGAGTCACTCAGCTGTTTTTTTGATTTCCTTCAGAGGGAATTGTGGCATGTGTAGCTGTTCACTTGGCGTGTCCATGGGAAAAGGGGAGTTCAGGAGCTTCCTATGTCACTATCATTAAAGACCTTTCCTTAACCCCAAAAATACTTTATTTGGACAATTATATTGTCCATCAGTCACTGGGGATGTGTGAGAACGATGTCATGTAGAGAACCGAAGAAGGGAAGGGAATGATAGAATGGAAGTAGAGAGGCTATAAAACATCATAGTATTTTGATGTGGTGTCCCCTATTTATGTAGAATATGGAGATAAAAGAGTCCTTAGACGACATCTCCCCAAAGTTCTATTTCAGTCATGAATCTCCTAAAAATATATTCCTTGTAATGTGTTATTAAGCCTAATATATTCAGGGTGAGGAAGCACACAATTAATTCAATCAATCAATTCTAAGTTTGGAATTTCATTTACAGGGCTTAACATTCTCATCTCTTTAGTTCAAACCCTTTCATCCTGATAAAACTGTCAATATATTGATAATCAGTCTTTTGATTCTAAAATATATACTTTTCATAATGGAGGGAGATAAGTTAAAAAGGTGAAATATTTACTTCATCTAAATTAGCAGCGATCCACTGACATCCCATTTTTCTTAGACAATACATTTCAAACAGTGTTTTCTACCATGCTGCTACTCATAAGTAACAATTCCAGAAGAGCATTTGTTAACTGAGGAAATATAGTTCAGTTGAAAACCCTTAAAGCCTTTTGTCAAAAAGAAGAGAAATAGTCTCCATAATATTTTTTTTTTCTGTCATGATAATGTGATAGGTCACACTGTCCCACAAATGCTCTTTGGAAAATCAGAGAGTCTTCTTGGGTTTTACTTCCATTTTTAAATGATTTCCCACAAAGGCATTTTACAATGGCAACTAGAAAATCTAAGATATTCAATGGCCTTTAACTTCTATCATTCTAATGGATAATAAAGAGTAACCTTGAGTCTTTCAAGGTCCTTCAATTCTATAGCCATAACCATGTTGTCTCAACAAGCTGATTCAGTGCTTTAACTGTCAGAAGCAATAGCAGAGACAGATGAAACAGACAAATATTAAGAACATACATAGGCAAATCCTCTTTACTTTAAGTGTAATCGGCATGTATGTCTTTACAGATCCATTACTTTAGTATCCACATCCACTATACGTACTTTCATAAAAGTTATAAAATGTATATATACAAGCCACATACCATAACTTCAGTTAATTTTGTGTTACTGACATCTAATAGGCAGTCAAACATGTTATCTACAATTTTATTTTATTGCTTTTATTTGTTTGTTTTGCCTTTTGCTGTCCCAAACACTATGCAGGTACTTTGGATAACAGGGATGGAATTCTCAGTCCTTGAGCAAAAATGGCTCAAAATTGCATATTAGAGACGGTGATTGAATGAACAGGGTGGTATTAAAACAATGCTTAAAGGAGACAGCTGTCTGTGAACTATAAAAAGGGACATTTAACCAAAGCTGAGAAAGGGGAGGAATTGAAGAGAAGCTTCCTGCAAGAAGTGATAGAGGAGTTGATAGTAAATAATTACAGCGCAATGATGTAATTTATCAAGGCACTTTACATTGCTCTTTATAACCTATCCTTGGGATTCTTTAATGCTAAAACGTTATAAAATCGGCCACGGGAAGACTTCTGTACCTGTCAGGCTCTCTTTCTAGAATCCTTTCTGCTCCCCAAATCGCATTTCTTTTTAGATCTAAGACTATTCAGATATTCATTTCCATCCAGGGAAGCTTTTCTTCTACCGACTAGATTTTCACATTTTTTCTAGATTGTTAACCTCCAATTTTTAACTTTATGAAAGTTTTGAGCCTTATTAGGAATTATTTGAGTGTTTAGTTAAGTAACGTCTATTTATTTTTCTTCATTATAGAGTTTATTAGTATAGAAACTCCTGGATTCATCCTGAAATGCAGAGCATCTAAATGCACAAAGAGCACATAGTGAACACAATAAATCTTAGTACTTGAAATGATGCTTGAGTGAAAGTATGATTTAAAAAAGTGGCAAAATTAGAAGGTTTGGGAACATTTTCTACAAAAAGATGGATCACAACTAAATTCAAGACCATGGTAAATCTTGACAGATTTGGGGAACTGCAACATTTTCTTGTGGTCGAGCTTTATTACAGATACTCATTTATTTAAATATGTGAGAAAATTATGTTTCTCTTGTATCATATTATATAATTTTATGAAAATAACAATCATTAAATGTGTGAGTGTGTATGTGTACACACAAGTATTTAAAACCATCTTTTACTTCTCAATTTTTCTAGGGCCTCTTTCACATCCTTTTTCTGCAGGCTATAAATCAGAGGGTTTAACATGGGAATCACAAGTGTGTAAAACAATGAGGTCATTTTGTCTTGATCTAAGGAATATAAAGAACTCGGCCTGAAATACGTGAAGAGAATAGTTCCCTGGAAAATTGCCACAACTGTTAAGTGAGAGGCGCAGGTGGAGAAAGCTTTGAACCTCCCCTCAGCAGAGTGGATCTTCAAGACTGATAGGATAATATAACAGTAAGAGACAAGAACTCCTGAAATGTTGCTCAGTTCAACGAAGCCAAAAATGGTGAATAATACCAACACATTGACTTGTGTATCAGAGCAGGAAAGGAGGAAAAGTGGTCGTAAATCACAGAAGAAATGATTAATCTCATTTGACCCACAGAAGCATAAGTGGAATGTTAATGAGGTGTGCATCAAAGCATCTGCCATTCCCACCAGATAAACCCCAGCCAGGAGCAGGGAGCACACTCGATTGGACATATTGGCTACATAGAGCAATGGGTTTCTAATGGCCTTGTACTGATCAAAGGCCATCACAGCCAACAATAGACACTCAGAATCTGCAAAGGTACAGAAGATGAAGAATTGCAGAGTACAGCCATAGAAGGGGATTGATTTGTTCTTGGCAAATACATCCACCAGCATCTTGGGACCAATTGCTGTGGAATAACAAAGGCCACAGAAAGAGAGGTGGCTGAGGAAAAAGTACATCGGTGTGTGCAGTTGGGAATCCATTCTAATTAAAGCAATCATTCCAAGATTTTCCCCAAAATTAATGAGATAAACAACTATAAACATGGTAAACAGGATCACTTTCATCCCAGGGTTATTGGACATTCCCAAGAAAATGAATCCATTCAAGGAGGAGCAATTTTCTCCAATCATTCCTCTTTGTTCTTACCTAAATTTATGAGGAAATAATAAAAAAAATGATAGATACATTTTAACTTTTCCAGAAGTCCACAAATATTTGAACAGGAGAACACAATTTCTTTCTGTAATTGTTTTTTAATGCTCAGAAAATTATCCAGCCATGTTCCCATTAAATTACTCATCAATTAAAGAAGGGTTGCTAAGTATTTGAGAATGATAAAAAATAAATTGAGATAGATATTGGAAAATTTTTATCTGGTGTACATATCATTCATAATATATGTGAATTTCTGTAAGTTCTATTTCTCCAGACTTTAAGTTTCTTCTCTCTGGCGTAGATTTAGATGAATTAATATCTCATTCTACACTCAAAATAATGTGGAAGAGACGATGTTAGTGGGACCAGGCTGTAAGATGTATGACTAAGCATTTTCTAAGCCTGAAAATAGTCACATGGACACAAAAAATGATTACCATTGTTACGTTCCTCAATATGGTTGGCTTAAAAGACTTGATGTTAATTCTAGAAACAGTGAGTATCATTAACGAATAATAATGAAAATGATTATGTTACTGTTCCTGGTCTAAATTATGTTTAGTTTTTGGTGAGACATGAAATAACCATTAAACCTTTCCTCTAGAAATTCTTATTGCTCTGTCACAATACTCATGCCCTATTTGTGGGAGTTGTCTGGTGCCAAAGATGACTCTCTTGACCAAAGAAAAGTGCTAAAAAGAAGTGAAAACAATAGAATACAACACATACATTTGCATCTTTTTGGTTTTTAAATGGAGTTTTAAATTTAAAAAATGTAAATAGAATGATGGACAATACATCTTTCTGAGATATAAAGGCTTCTCTTACTTGTGTATCTGTATATTTATGTGTGTGTCACGTGTTTGAAAGCATATATGCATTTGTTGATATATGAGAATTTATTTTTTCTTGGAGTTAAGTAAATATAGCATGTGGTTCACATGGAGGTGAATATGCATGTTGCTATTTGTAAGGTGCTATCTAAATTATTTCTGAAATAAAAAAACTTAAATTCATGTACATACTTCCCCAGTGATAAACAGTTCTCCTGTGACCCTGGATTAAAATAAAATCATTAAAATACTATTTTGTGAATACTAATAATTTCAGTCAGTTCTGTTCTGAGAAAAAATATAATTTTTTGATGATAGATTGCTGACTTTATTAAACTGTGTCAGCAGCTGTAAAAATCAATCATTTATAAATTTCTTTTTCAAAAATGTCAAAAATTTCCCCTATGTTCCTTAAATTTGGAGACTCAGGAACCTACCTGAGATGAGTAGGTCTTTCTGCATTTGCTACAGGTGGCTGAAAAATAGGCAGATAGTATTTTATTTTACCAGATAGCATGTGGTACTTAAATCTCTGACGCTTTCACCCTCAGGCTTCAGTATATGCTAACATGGGATTAATTATATTCCTTGTTCTGTATTTTCCCCTGCGAGTACAGCAAGAACTTTAGCAAAAACTGAGTCTTATTTCTTCACTATTGTCAACATGTTGATCTGACAGGAAGAAAGCTGCAAATTACTTTAGTGTTGAGCTTCACATTTACACTGAATCTGAACCCTCTGCCTCAAAGGAGAAATTCAATAAAATACAAAATGATCCCCTTCTTAGTAATTTTCATCTCCTTTCTATTTTTCATTTTGTTTACTCTATTTGTGAAGCATTCTCCTTCACCAACGCATTTGGGAATATTATTATCCTTTGATGGTACTAATTTTACTGAGACATAATTTTATATACTATAAAATTTACCCTTTCCATGTATGCACTTCTTTAGTTTTTTGTATTTTCAGAAAGTTGTGCAGCCATCACCACTATCTAATTCCAGAACATTTTTCACCACTCGGGTAAGTAACTCATACTCAATAGGCACTTCCCCTTCTTGCCTCCCCACTACTCCTGGCAACCACCAATCTGCTTCCTGACTGTATGAGATTGCCTATACTGGACAGCTCAGATCTTGGCATTATACAATATGTGTGTGTGTTGGGGGGCGGGGTTGTTGATAGTGGTCTTCTTTTACTTAGCATAGTGTTTTCAAGATTCATCCATGTTTTAGCATTTTCAGAATTTCCTTTTTTATGGCTGAATTATATTTCATTTTATGAATAAGGTACATTATCCATTCATCAGTTAATGGACATTTAGGTTCTCTCTACTTTTTAACTGTTATTCATAATTATACTTAAACATTCCTGTCAATGGAAACTATAAAGGTCACTTTCTTCAACAAGCATTGTCTCATTCTCATCCCCAAAATGCATCTCATCCATCCACACTTTGTTGATTTTATGACTCTATCACATTCTCTATACTTAGTAGACTCTTTTTTGAATTATTTTTATTTTATTCATATAAAAATCTCTATTACATTTAAGCCTTTATAAATACTTTCAGTTTTTAATTTTATATTTCCCAAAGTCTGTAGGACAAGGATTTACAAAGGTAATTGCACCCTAAATATTTATCCTTAAATATTTTAGGTTACTTGAAATGGAGGCTGGTGTATGAATAGCAATGCACTAGTTTTTGGAATTTTTTTCTGCTGATATATTTCCTATGTGCAAGTATGATCCAGTTAAAAACTTGTGCGTGGATAATCATTTTTCAAGAATAAATTTAGGGGCGGGCCCCGTGGCTGAGTGGTTAAGTTCAAGCTCCCCTTCGGCGCCCCAGGGTTCGGATCCTGGGCGCTGACATGGAGCTGCTCTTTAGGCCATGTTGAGGTGGCTCCCACATGCCACAGCTAGAAGGACCCACAACTAAAATATACAACTGTGTACTGGGGACGTTTGGGCAGAAAAAAGCAGGGAAAAAAAGGGAAAAATTGGCAACAGTTGTTAGCTCAGGTGCCAATCTTTAAAAAAAAATAAAACAAATTTAGTTTGCTACTATACATACTAATTCTTTAAGAAATTGAGAATAGTTGTAAGTTTGAATTTCCTGTCCTCCCCATATACTTCCCAAGAGATAACAGTGGAATTCTCCATACTTCTTAAACCTTGATTATCCATCTTGGAATCTGGTGTGACTGGGTTACTTCCTAAGGTCCCAGAGTTAACTCTGATTTCACAAAGACAGTGATTGAAATGCCTGTCACTTTTCCTTCTATATAGCCGCCGTTCCAGTACTGCTTTATTCAGTGGCTTTGTAAGTATGTACAAAACAAAGAATAAAAAGGTTACACACATTCTCATGCATTTAGTTAAAGTGTTAAAAATATTAATAAAAGAATCTGGAATGAGAAATCTCAAAGTTCTGCAGTTGCCTATGATGGTTTGGCAGATTAAAGATGACTGCACACATCTTACACCTTTTCCTTAAAGACAATGTTCTTATATATCCTCCTGTTGAATTTTTGCTGTTCTTTAACTGCTTTGACTAACAGAAATATGCAGAACTATTGTATGTCACTACTGAGAGCTGCCACGTAGGAAGTCCAACTATCCTTCTGGGTAAACCATATGATAGACTCTGAGACTATATGGAGAGGGAAGGGGGCCAGCTGAGTAGATCTTTCTAGGCATTCTCATCCTGGTGCCAGTTATGAGAGACCCTATAGCCTATCCCAACTCTCAACTGAATACTTCACTGTGACCTCAGTCAACATAAGGAAGAACAGAATAATTGACCAATGATCATTGTTTTAAGCCATGCAATGTTTATATAGTAAAAGGTAACCAGAATAGTATATAGAGAATATAACTAGAGAGAAACTTTGTTTCAGGAAGTATTTATTTTCACTATTATGTACTTTTTCATGTATACACAGATATATATATATATATATCTGTGTATATATATATATATTCTATAAATAAGGATGCTTGTTTCTAGACTCAATTCTTAAACGCTTCCTTTGTCTTTGATTCATCAGAATACTATCCAAATTTTCTATTTCTAAGTTTCCTTAGGAGAAATAATTGGTCTAGATAGTTCCCAATAAAATTTCCAGTACTAAAAGGCTATGAAGGAACCCCAAAAGCACAGCATGAAAGGCTAACACATTCAGAGATAAGTATGTAAAATCAACTCTAAATTTCATTAATAGTGAGCATAGGTGTTGTTTTCAGGAATACCTGGATTCCATTAACAACGTTTGGAAGTGGAAAATGGGAAAAAATACACTGATCTTACATCTGCAGTGTATCTTCACTTTTAGAATTATGATGATTCACAAGTATTAGTGTTATCACTAATCATCTTATAGTTTCCTCTCTACTTAGTGAAGTAAAACAATAACTTTTATAAGTAAGAATTTACGGTTCATTTAAATTCCCTTAGCAATTATTTTATTAACTCTCTACAGTAAATGAGTGATACCACAAAGCAGTTCAGAGAAATGTTATATTCAATAGTAAACTAATAGCTTGGGCAAGCATTGAAGATAGAGGATTGCCCCCAGAATATTGATTTGTATATAGCATGGCAATTTTGTCACTTGGCATGAGAAGAAAAATTAATGTTAGCAA